>NC_136261.1:395353989-395356489 GCF_964187855.1 Myxine glutinosa
CAAGTGATGACAGGTCACTCACAGGTACCCCCTCAACCCATTCTTACCTTCCTTAACAAAATGTATCGTCACCGCAACATTGTAATTAAAGACTATTTCCCTGACTTGGCAGCATTCATTTGCACCGCAAAGTCAAAAATCAAAGCGCATGAGGATTTTGACCTGACGAAATCTCAATTCCACAGATTAAGAAAGTTTGTTACCCGAGCAGGTGCGGAGTGTTCCCAAGCACAGGGCGATTTCATTAACACGGAATGAAAAATATTTCCTTTGCGACCTTAAATATGAATGTGGGGGGGGGGGGGTGCAAGTCACCTCCGTCAGGCCCAAGTTAAAAACTTGTTTGATCGTAAAAAGGCAAATGTTCTTTTACTGCAAGAGACCCACATCAAACCTAATGTGGAACATGACTGGTGCCAAACCTTTAAAGGACAATGCTATTTTAGCAATCTGTCAGCCTCATCTGCTGGGGTTGGGGTTTTTCTAAAGCCAGGTCTAGCTTTTGAGTCTTGCTATTTTCAGGAAGTCATAAAAGGCCAGCTTATTTCCCTTCAGCTTGCACATCAAAACTTCCGCTGTACCATTTTCAATGTGTACGCACCTAGTGAGAGCAGGGACCAAAAGGCCTTCTTCACCTCCATGGTAAACCACCTGAAATCAGTTGATCTCGACCAATGTGTGTGCATTGGTGGCGACTTTAATTGCACCTTTGACCCTTCGAAGGACAGAAATTCTGCAGAACCCCACCCCGTGTCCCATGCGGACCTATCCCGTTTCTTTAAGACGGCCGGTCTATTGGATGTTTGGCGATTGCATCACCCCAACGTAGCCCAGTATACCTGGTGTCGATGTGCCAATGGTAGGGTGTCGTCGGCAAGACTCGACCGCTGGTACATTAATGTACCCTTTAGGAACGTCGTGGTTTCTTCAGGTTGTTTTCCGTCATTGTTTTCAGACCACCATATGGTAACCTTAGATCTTTCTTTTCCTCGACCCACATGCAGAAATAGTTACTGGAAGTTTAACGTTAAACTTTTAGGAGATAGTTTATTTACAGACTCTTTTCGTGATTTCTGGGCTGAAATGAGTACTAAAAAATCTTCTTTCTCCTCAATTAGTCTTTGGTGGGACAACCTAAAGGCCCAAATTCGAGTATTTTGTCAACAATTTAATTCACACTGTACCAACATAAAACATATCACGATGGCTTGCTTGGAAGCAGATATCTTCAGGTTAGAGGGCAAGTTGGCCAATGAGAGCAACGCGGTGAACTATCGGTTGCTACTCGAGAAGAAGGCCCAATTAAGGGATTTGATCCATGAAAAAGTAGCGGGCACACTGGTCAGGCTAAGAATACAGAATATAAAGGTTTCAGATACCCCAACTAAGTCTTTCTTTCACCTAGAAACTGTAGAGAAACCAGCACGACTTATATCTTCGGTTTTGGACCCAGGGGAGAACATCCTAACAAATCCAAGTGATATAAGATTAAATGTAATCGATTTCTTTTCTGATCTTTTCAAGGCCAAAACAGTTTCTCACGAAATGATGAATGTTTTGACCTCTCATCTTCCTTCTGTGGCTGAGGTCCAACGTCTGGAACTGGATGCTCCAATTACCCTTCCAGAGCTAACCGGTGCACTTGCTGAGATGGAGTCGGGAAAGGCCCCTGGCATCGATGGCCTACCCGCCGAATTTCTTTCAGCATTCTGGGACATTTTGGGCCCAGAGCTGCTCAATGTTCTGGATGCGTCTCTTTTATCCAGAGAATTACCGCTCAGTTTTAGAAGAGCAGTACTCTGCCTGCTACCCAAGACTGGCGATCTCCGACACCTGTCAAACTGGCGCCCGACCACCTTGTTGTGCATGGATTACAAACTGTTTTCCAAGGTCCTTGCGAACCGGTTGAAGACAGTTATTGGGGACCTGGTGTCACCTGATCAAAGTTGCGGCATCCCTGGCAGATCCATCTACGTCAACATATTCCTAATCAGAGATTTGTTAACTGGTAAATGTGTCAAAGAGGATTTTGGATTGGTGTTTCTTGACCTTGCAAAGGCCTTTGATAGCATTGATCATGAGTTTTTGTGTCATGTGTTACAAGCTTGCGGGCTCGGTGCTAATTTTAGAGCCTACATAGCTTTGTTATATGCAAACATCTCCAGCTTGATCAAAGTTAACAACGAATTTTGCCCACCCATAAAGGTTCAGAGAGGGGTAAGGCAAGGTTGTCCACTTTCAGGTCTATTATTTGCCCTCGGCTTGGAGCCTCTCTTAATCGCCCTCAGAAAGGATATCCCTGGACTTGTCCTTTCTCCAGGACACCCACCTTTGACCCTGTCTGCTTATGCCGACGACCTATGTGTAATCATAAAAAGAAAATGCGACAGTGACGCCATGGCAAAGTGTTTGTCAGACTTCAACCTTGCCTCATCATTAAGGTGTAATTGGGGGAAAAGCAAGGCTTTGTGGTTCCCCTTTCCAAAAAATGACTTACCTG
>NC_136261.1:395361489-395531489 GCF_964187855.1 Myxine glutinosa
TTGCAGAATCAGAGTCGAGGGTTGACAGAAACTTTTTCACCTTGTCAGGAGAAAAGGACACAGCGTCCAGGAGCAGCTGGCTATGACTGGGTACGGTGGGTACAGAGAGGGATGGGTTTGGGACACAAGATTTTGAGGCAAACACAGAGTTGAGGCATTCAGCTTTTTCACGTGCGGAGTCAGCCGTGTGGCCATTTGAGGTGAGGGAGGGGATGGAGGGGGACCAAACACCAGAAACAGATTTGACCAGACGCCACCAGGATTTGGAAGAGGGAGACAGATAAGAGAGATCGGTCCTGAGAACGGAGAGATATTGTTTCCTGGCTCTCCTGAGGGTGGACACACACTTGTTTCGGGCTTTGTGAAAGGAAATCAGATTTCCTTCCGTTGGATTTGCTTTCCAGGAGACGAAAGCAAGTCGTTTCTGGGCAATAGCCTCACCACAAGATTCTGTGTACCATGGACGGGAGGAAGGGTATGACAACTGAAGACGAGATGGGATAAATCTGTGCATGAGAGAGAGCAATTTACTTTGGAAGAATTCCCAGGATGAGTTGATGTCAGAGGCGGTAGAGATGGGAGACCAGTCCAGATGATTGATGGCTGCTTGAAGACCGTGCCAGTTGGCCTGAGTGAAATGCCAGACTCGTCGACGCTGCAGAGCCTCTCTGAGAATGGGCAGAGAGATGTCCACTTTAACAAGCACATGATCAGATGAGCTGATTGGAGCAGAAGAAGAGCAGCAAACAGTTTCAAGGAAGTTAGTCATAACCAAGTCCAGAAGAGAAGATGCTCCGTTGACTGAGATCCGGGTCGGGAAATTGACAGATTGTGTCAGTCCCAGTGAGTCACAGAAGTCCTTTGCTGAAGAGCCATGGCTGGTGAGAGAGGTACCCACACCCAGCCAACTGGCATGGTGACAATTGAAATCACCACATATGAGGAAGAGAGAGTTGGGATGGGTAGATAGAAGTTGGTCCATATTATCAGACAGCGAGATGTAGATGGAGTCATCACTGTTTGGTGGACGGTACAACACACATATGAACAAAAGGTGGGAGCGAAGGGTAAGCCGTAGCCACAGGTATTCCTGGGGGTGAGGTGGAGAGAGGACAGTGCAGGGCGAGTGAGGAAGAGAGTTTCTTTTATAAAGATAGCAACCCCACCTCCAGGACGACGCTCAGGTCTATCATACCGGAGGAGGGAATAACTTGGGAGAGATACCAAGGAATCAGAGATATCATGAAGCAGGAAAATTTCTGTTAAGCAGATCACATCTGGTTTGTCAGAAGCAACCTGTATGGAGAGATCAGTCAGGTTTGAGCGAAGGCCCCGGATGTTTGAGGTCCATACTGTTAAAGAAGAGGAAGGGGGAGCATCGGATACTGAACAGGGGGGGGGGGGGGTGAGCGGGAGGGTAAGATGTGGAAGAGGAGGAAGAGGTAGGGAGAGCTGTTGAAGGTGTGTCAGAGATTTCAGAATAGCTTGGAGAAAGGGAAGAATGGGGCGGACAAAAGGTTTGATGGTGATTGGGTGAGGCGCAGTGAGGTGTTATTTGAGGAGGGGGAAGAGTGAGGCAGAAGGTTGAGGGAGATGAAGGTGAAAGTTGGAACGGGGAAGAAGCGGGGAAGATGATTTGAGGAGGAGGGGTGAGAGGGGAGTCTAGGAGGGGAGGAGCGAGGGAGAGTCTCGGAGGGGAGGAGTGTGGGGGGAGTTTAGGAGGGAAGGGGCAAGGGGGGAGATTTGAAAGGGATGGGTGATGGGGAAGATTTGGAGGGGAGGGGCAAGGGGGAATATTTGAAAGAGATGGGTGATGGGGAAGATTTGGAGGGGAGGGGAAAGTGAGTAGATTTGGAGGGGAGGGGTGATGGGGAAGTTTTGGAGGGGAGGGGTGAAGGGGAAGTTTTGGAGGGAAGGGGGTGATGGGGTAGATTTGGAGGGGAGGGGCAAGGGGGAAGATTTGAAAGGGATGGGTGATGGGGAAGATTTGGAGGGGAGGGGCAAGGGGGAATATTTGAAAGAGATGGGTGATGGGGAAGATTTGGAGGGGAGGGGCAAGGGAGTAGATTTGGAGGGGAGGGGTGATGGGGAAGTTTTGGAGGGGAGGGGGGATGGGGAAGTTTTGGAGGGAAGGGGTGATGGGGAAGTTTTGGAAGGAAGGGGTGATGGGGAAGTTTTGGAGGGAAGGGGTGATGGGGAAGATTTGGAGGGGAGGGGTGAGATTGGATTTTGAAAAGTGTACGATTAATGGGAAACGAACATTTATTGCAAAATGAGTTTCTTGAGACCTTCGAGTCAAAAATACGTTTGAGGACGCTGAAGGAAGGGTGGAGTGCTGGAGAGTTTAGGGAATGTATGAAAGAGGCACTGTAAAAGATGGAATTTTTTTTTTGGAATGAATAGATTTGGTGAGCAAGTCGAAAGCATCCTTTTCTAGAAGAAGAAGAAAAAGGTGTTATAGTATATGACAGAATACAGTTCTTCAGGGGACAGTTTAAACATTTTTTAACAACGTGATTATGTGATCACGAACAACGTGGTCGAAGAACGAACGAACAAATAAGAACGAACAAACGGATAAGAACAGAGAAGGGTTGTTTTGGTTTTTTTTGAGTTGAGATTTTAAAACAAGGAAGTATGGGGTGAAAAGACCGGGAAAAACAGAGACCGAAAGTAAAATGCAGCGCAATCAAAGGACCGCCGAGCCAAAAACAAAGCCTCAAGCCAAGGTCGGACACGGTAGCCTACTACACTAGGCCTCAGAATACGCGACACGAACTAACCGACGATTCTGTACACAGGTATGAAAATCCAACACCAAGAATCCTATTAAAGACACACCAATAGGTACATACACCGAAAGAAAGATACAGTTTCGACAAAAACACAATTGTGAAAAATTACTGAACTTCGAAAGCGTGCGCACATGGGCAGCTGTGAAAAGACGTGACCTCCAATCTTGCGCATGCGCAGACTCTCTCTCTGTGTCTCTCTCTCTGTGTGTGTCTCTCTCTGTGTGTGTCTCTCTCTCTGTGTGTCTCACTCTCTCTGTGTGTCTCACTCTCTCTGTGTGTCTCACTCTCTCTGTGTCTCACTCTCTCTGTGTCTCACTCTCTCTGTGTCTCACTCTCTCTGTGTCTCACTCTCTCTGTGTCTCTCTGTGTCTCTCTCTGTGTCTCTCTCTGTGTCTCTCTCTCTCTCTCTCTCTCTCTCTCTCTCTCTGTGTCCCTCTCTCTCTCTCTCTCTCTGTGTCTCTCTCTCTCTCTCGCTGTGTCTCTCTCTCTCTGTGTCTCTCTCTCTGTGTCTCTCTCTCTGTGTCTCTCTCTCTGTGTCTCTCTCTCTGTGTCTCTCTCTCTCGCCAAGAGCTCTGCAAACCGCCGATTTATTGCTCCTCTTCACGATCGCAAAAGTTCCACAAAAGCTCCGTAAAGTCTCCTCATCGGCGCACATGAGACCAAAGCGTGAGCTCACAACTCTTCTTCCTCCTTTCCAAACGTTCTCACTCTGCCGTCACCCTGATGTCACGCCGACTTACGGCCGAGCTCTCTTGAAACACTCCATGTCCTCTCGACCAATGACTAGGCTCGAGGTGTGGCCTGTTGGTTATGATCTCTGGGATGCTGGGTTTATTTGCTGATCGGGAACGTGCGGCTTCTGTCGGCAAGGTGTGTTATGGTTGTTTAATGGACGGTTGTTGTTAGCAGTGTTGTTTTCACGAGCGTGAGTTTTTATGGCCAGACTTGATATAATTGTAAAAACATAGGGAAAACCACAGGAAGCAATCACAGACTGGGGAAAACTAGCTTTAATCCTTTCCTAGTTAACATAGCCCCCTGTGTGAAGATACATAAACAATCTCCTGCTCCAGTTTCCCTGCTTAAATACATTAAGATGTCTCCGACGTATCCACGGTCCATGCTACACCTATACTATCCTATCTACAAAAAACAAACAACAGGCATTTTAAAGGCCATTTTCCCTGCAAGAGCGGGGGTTAGCCTTGCGGTCCCCATGACAATCTTATCCATTTTGCCCTATTTTCTGCATCTCCCCTTGTTAACCCCCTGGCCCGCATTTCTTCTTCGACCATCTTTAGCCAAGTCTTTCTCGGTCTTCCCTGTGCTCTACTTCCTTCCACATTCACTTGCATCACTCTTCTCAACCAGTCACTTTCATCCTTCCTCAACACATGACCAAACCATCTCAAACTGTTTCTCTTCACAGCATCCATCACAGGCGTTATTCCCATCATCTTTCACAATTCGTCATTTGGCTTCCTCTATCTCAACGATACTCCAAACATCCACCGAACCATTCACATTTCCACCCTTTCCAGCCTTCGTTTCTGCTCTACGTTCATTACCCATGTCTCGCTCCCATAAATCATAACACTTCTCACACATGCAGCATCCACCTTTCCCTTCAGCTTCAACGACACTCCCCTCCTCGTCAGCACGCCACTCAGTTTCCGAAACTTCTTCCATGCACATCTCACTCTAGCAACCGTTTCCGGGTCTGATCCACCTTCTCCATCTATATACTATCCTATCTATACAATGCTATTTCATCCTCCACCCACACAAACCGAAAATTAGCTTATTAGAAAATAAGAAAAAAAACTTTACAAAACTGAATGCCTCAACTCTGTGTTTGCCTCAAAATCTTGTGTCTCAAACCCATTTCTCTCTGTACCCACCTTACCCAGTCAGACCCAACTACTCCTGGATTCGGTGTCCTTTTCTCCTGACAAGGTGGAAAAGTTTCGGTCAAACCTCAACTCTGATTCTGCAACTGGACCAGACGGCATCAGCCCACGGGTCATAAAATCCTGCTTTACCGCTTTATCTCACCCTCTCTCTGTTCTCTTCACCCTCTCTTTTGCTCAAGATAATCTGCCATCTGCTTGGAAATCAGCCAACATGACCGCTTTACACAAAAAGGTGCAAACACAGATCCTTGCAACCACAGACCAATCAGTGTCCTCCAAATAATCAGCAAGGTCAGGGAATCCATCATCATTTCTGACATCAAATCCTTCCTCTTCTCCAACACCATGATCTCGGATCATCAATTTGGATTCAGACCAGGTCATTCTACTCTGGGAATGCCACTTCTGCTGACTCAACAATGGATGGAGGTGGTCAATGTCAAACAGGAAATCAGAGCTGACAACCTTGACATATCACGCGCCTTCAATATGTTCGGGCACCCAGCCCTGCTCACCAAACTCTCCTCTTGAGGTATCCTTGGAAACCTCCACGCATGACTTGCAGACTTCCTTTCTGTTCGCAGTCAATGTGTTGCCCTGAATGTAATTCTCTCCTCGCCCCTGAATGGACCCCACTCTCTGCCGCTCCATATCTCAACCCTCAAATCGGCAAGCAGCAGCCGCCTCACTCTTTGCAGACTTGGATAACATCACAAACTGGTCAAACAAGTGGAACATGTCTTTCAATCCTGACAAATCTCACACTCTCACTTTCTCTCTCTGAAAAGACCATCTGGCCAACCCTCCCATCTACTTTCTGAACAATCCTCTTGAAGGAGTTCTGTCACTCAAGCTTTTGGGTTTCACTGTGTGCCATGATCTTTCCTGGGAAAACTACATTTCCAAGCTGGCCTCCAAATGGGCAAATGGGCATCCTCCATCATGCAAAGTCCTTTCTGGGCACTTCTGAGCTCCTCACCACGTACAAAGCTTTCATTCCCAGCTCAACGGAACACTGCTCTCCTCTGTGAGCTGGTGCTCTTGCCTCTAGCTCGGCTTCAAGCGGTTCAAACCAAAGCATTCCCAATCATTGGTATCTCCTGCGAAGAAGCTGATCTGAGGGCCTTTCTCTGTCTCACTACAGGCAGGTTGGTGGTATTTTTGCCTTCTACCGACTCCTTTCCGGCCTTGCCCCACCTGCTTGGTCTGTGCTATGTCCCCCAAATATTCCTGCAGGATGCAAAAGATCTGCCAGGACCCACTTCTGGTGAAACTGCCAAAATCAAGACTCTCTATTCACCTTCACTCTTTCATTCCTCTTTTCTCCCACCTCTGGAACAATCTCCCACACTCTTTTCAATCCCTCTCCTCCCTCCAAGTCTTTAAAACAGTTGTTCACCACCATCTCTTATCTTCCCCCATCCAAAGTCTTCATCTTTTCTAGCTCCGTTAAAACACCCCAAATTTGCCTCTTTAAATCCCGAACTTATTTCTTGAAATTTCCAGTGGTGTTAATTTGCTTTATACGGTGTACTCCTCCCTCCTCCCCCAGCCCTCCCTCTCCCACAGATCTACTGATATTCCTGTTCTCTACTGTTGTTGTGCTTGTGTGCTTCCCTCTCTCTCCCCCTCTTGTCTTCCCGCTCGCTTCATTATATATTTTGTGTGTTTGTGCATGTTTTCATGTTCAATGTGTTAGCTCTAACATGGGCCTCAATTCTGTATCCAAAAAAATATAAATAAAACGTAACAATACAGAGACAAAAACCAAGGACACACACTCACAAACACAATTGCAAAGCCCCGTCTCCTGCTGCGTGGCAGATGGGCAAATTATCGTATCCGCATCCGGATCTTCACCAAAATCTAACCAATACATTCTCGTCACACACGCAACCTGTCCACTAAGTTTCATCAGAATCCATCCACAATGTTTTGAGATATCCTGCTCAAAGTCAAAGAGACAGGGGTGAAAACCTAACCTCCATCCACCTTTAGTGGCAGAGGTAAAAAAAAAATATATATATCACGATGGTTACTTCTTGACATGCTATGGTGGAATTAAAAACATACGTCAGTCACATACCAGACATGGGACTTAATCCATCATCCTGAAATTGGCCTGTTTCTGCTCTCAGGCCTTGTGACCTGAGCCTTTCCAAGAAGTTGTCCATTCAACCGATGACCTGCCAAGGATACAATGCGTATGTTACTCACAGAAAAGTTCTACATGTTATTTTGTTTACTGAGTTTTGGATTGTTGTGCGAGTTATTATCTCATCCAATTTGATCACGTATCCAGCTCAACGGTAAACGTATCCAGCTTGATAACCACATTGAGACTGACAGTATACATAAGAGACAGCCACACTCACCTTTGAGCTGTGAAGCATGGTCACAAATAAATGATTTACCAGTCCGTTATCCTGATGAGCCCATAATAAGGGTGTAAGCTGCATCGGCCAGACTAATTGCATGTATTTGTGACCAAAAATCTGTCTTCAAAGACCCGAGTAACACATGGATGCTATCCTAGCTTGAAAGTGAAGTGTTGGCATAATTTACGCATACGACATCAGCATTATGTCGAGATCAGGGTCAGAGTTGATCCTCTTGTTTAATACACAATACACATGTACATATATAAAAACCTGTTATTTATTCTCCTCTCACTGCAATTGTCTCACACACATGCACCAAGGAGTCTCCACTTTTCTGGAAGTTAACATTTTCAGATTCAATACACATAATCCTGTCATCTCAGAAACTAGGTTTGTGCTTGGATTGAAGACGTCTGCATGGAAGGCTGACTGTTGTTCACTTCGCATGCAGCAGAGACAGACACAGATCTAGGCCGGTGCGGCAGACAGGCACAGACACAGACAGACTGGCGCTGAGACAGACATAGACATAAACTGGAGTGACACAGACAGACACAAACCGGCATGGCGGAGACAGACACAGACATAGACTAGCGCGGCAGAGACAGTGTATGTGAGTGTGTGCGTGTTGTTGGTTTTCATCTCAATTTGCGGGTATCAGGAAGTGGAACGGGGCCACCTTCAATTCCGATGCTATTCAGCTTCCAAGATCTCTTGACCTCATTTTTGAGATCCTGGTATTTGGTCATTTTCTTGATTTCTGCGTTGTTTCGGCCAAAATCGCTGGGTACTGATATCTCAATTATCAATTCTGTCTTTTTCTTTTTGTTCCTGAGTGCAATGTCCAGACAGAATGCTTTTTTTTGCATGTTCATGCTCGATGGAATCATCAGGTCGTACGTGAGCATGACATCCGCATTTTCAATGATTGCGCTTAGTTCATGTTTCCATGAGTTTTCTGGAACTGGGATGTTAAAATTCATGCAGATATTTTGCAGATTTTACAGATCAAACGAATGACTTTGCATACTTTGTTGTGCCTTTGTGTGTAAAGTTGTTTCGATAATCGTTTTTTGCATCCTGACAGCAGGTGACTCGTACTTTCTGTTTCCATCTTGCAAAACCTACACATGTCCGTCTGGCTCAGTGTGTGTGTGTGTGTGTGTGTGTGTGTGTGTGTGTGTGTGTGTGTGTGTGTGTGTGTGTGTGTGTGTGTACATTACAATTTTGCCTTTTCTACATTTATTTCGACAGTCCAGCCAAGTGAGCGTGCCAAAGTTTAAGGCTAGGCCTGGTGTCAGGTGTGCTTGTATCTTCTTTATTTATGAGACACGGGGGGAAAGGAAGGGTGAGGCAGGAGGAAGGGGGAGGGGGAGGAGACGGGGGGGGGGGGGTTTGACTCTTTTCGATTTGAACTACGATTTGCTCTCTTCTCCAAAACTACACAAACAATTACGACGACACTAGACGACAACCTTCATCACCTGTGATGTACAAAGTTTGCTCACGGTATATAAAACAAAATTCAGGGTCTAAGGGGGTCTGCGAGGGGTTCGAGTGACTGTTGCTCCTGATCCAGGTGAGCTTCAGGAACCGCAGTCCTAATTTTTGCTTTTGCCATGATCTGGAGTACTGAAAAGAGATACCTGCCTCGACAATGAACAGACCAGGTAGGTTCTAATATGGAGCCGAAACGACTTTTTCGAGAAGATTCTCCTACTTTAGTTTTGGATGTAGGAGATGGGAGCGACATTTTTTTTCCGTACCAATGCCACATAGATCCCTCATCCATCTACAACCTTTATATCCTCTTCTAGACGCCACATTGGACAAACAAGTTAATTATAAAAACTTTCTGCCTGGTTTGTAGTTAAAAGGAAGAAAGAGATTTAACCATCGTTGCATGAAGTTGTGATGACGTCATATAAACCAATGCAGTGAATAAAACAAAACGAGTGAAAAACACCTCATCAAAAGCACAACCAAATACCTCAACATACATTAAATAAAAACACGTTCAACTTATCTTCATTCCCGTCATCAACGAACAGAGAATTATTTTATCTTTAAATGAACGTTTTACAGATCTTTCTCAGTTTTAATAATAAAATGAGAATCTCCGAACAAACCTCTTAAAATTCGACCCGATCGTGTGAACCTTTGTCCGTTGCAGTTTGCAGCACGGCACGAGGCTCAGAGGAAGATCACCCGGAAGTTCTTCATCGTAATTGAAGACTTCCTGTTTTTGTACATCATTATTTTTCTCTTTGAAAGGAGATTGTTTATGAGGTCAGCAATTTGTATGTTGCCGCCACATTACAGTGCGAAAGAAAACAAAGATAAAGAAGAAGCAGGGACTGCTTCCGGGTTAGGAATGAACCACGTGCGAGTGAGCGTTGCGCTGTTACGCGGATTAACGCACGTGAATCATGGTCCCGTGCCCAGGGCACCCAAATTCAAAGACGTCATGCAATCAGTGCAACCCGAGATCACGAGAGATGAGAGATAACGCGAGACCGATCGAGGTCCACAATTTTTCGAGATGAGACCGAGCTTGGGTCCCACTTAACCCCCAAAAAATATCACCTTGTGAGTGGTGATAATGATAACACAGCGAAAAGGGAATGATCCATCTCGAGGAAATCAAGCTTTGTCACGTGATTACTCCATCAAAAAAAACGTTTTTCCCTGATGTTTAACGAGACGGGACGATTATAAAATTAACGTGTTAAGTTAGTATTCGTAAAAAAACCAGGTTAATTGGAATAATGAATAACTCATAGAATGTATACAAATGAAACAATAATCACATTAAAATTCGAGAATTGCTATTGTTCATCCACATCGATATTGTTTCTCAAATGCACATTATAATATAGTGTTGCAGTTTTGAGAACCCACACTTGTAAATAACATCATTTAATAACAGTAAAGGTAACACCCCATAGTTAAGCCGCAAGCAAACACGTAGGCCCATGTAGAACATTAGTTATGTCATAAGTATGTTTCGGATAAGGCCATTTCCCTAGTTATCATCTGCGTTGTGTAAAACAAATAAGAGTAAGTCCCCTTTCAATCCCTCAAATCCACTTCAATGGGGGAATCCATCCCGCGCCCCATTTGGCATCCCTCTCTTCGTTACGCTTGGCTACCAGCAGCGTTTGCTGCTCCTGATGGTTTGTTAAGCCGGAGTTGCACTTTGGCCACCAGCAGCACTGCTGCTCCTTGATGGTTTGTTTAGCCGAAGTTGCACTTTGGCCACCAGCAGCGCCGCCGTTCCTTGGTTGGTTTGGTTCATTGGAACGAGCCAAGATGACATGAGGTCGGCCTGAGAGAGAGGGAGGAGCGCGTGGTGGGGGTGTGGCCATGTCAAGCAGCCATCAAGGCGGAGCCGGTAAGACCGCACCAGCCAATCAGCACTAAGGCGACATTGCCTGACAGGGCGTGGCTGGGGCTTCCAGAGCGTTCGCTGGCTTGTCTCATAAAAGCGCACACGCAAAGCCCTCACCAGGACTTATCGGGGAGAGAGCGCGTCTAAATGACTTATCGGGGAGGAGCGCATGCAGAAGGACTCATTGGGGAAGGCGCCATCATAGAGGACTTGGAGAGAGGGATTGATTGCGATTGAGCATTGATTGCAAAAGGACTTGGGTGAAAGGCGCTTTGTATAATCACCAGCTTACCGACCTTCCCCCGATATAATTGTCCGCTCGCACCAATGTCACGCGGGGAGCTGCCTGCCGTGTTTCGATCTGCTGCACGGTACGAGTCGGGGACCGGACGAGCTGTGAACGCCATCGCCGGACCCTCAACCCGACCATCTGCATCCCTGTGTGAGTTAGTCTGAGACCGAGTCTGAGAGCGAATGGGCCCGAGTCCAGGGAATAAGTAAGACTGTCTAAGGCTGCCCTGTGTCCTTTTTTCTTCCTCTTTCTTGTGCATCCTTTCTTTTCCTATTCTTGTACAAATAGTAATAAATCCTTTGTTCTTCCAGTTTCCTCTTGTTCCGACCGTCGTGGTCATTTCTCCATTGGGTAACTGTGGCACGATTAGGAACCGCTTGAATCGGGTTTAGTACCTGTTAACGGCCCGGATAGTGGCTTGCTTCGCTCGGCGTGTCCACTAACGCCGTGGTTCGGGCGGGAGATATTTCCTCGTTTCTGGTCAGCGTTAGTACTTAGGTAATAGCGAATCCCTAGTCCTAAAACCCTACCTAACGCTGCCCGGGAAGGACATCATAACCCCCAGGATCGTGTCGGCTGGTATAAAGACAAGGGGACTAACCCCCTCTTGGTAAGGTGAAGGCCGATGTTCAGAGATCCGTAACAATTGGTGTCGGGAAATGGGATTGGACCCGAAGTGCACTTAACGCACTCAAAATTACGAGCGGCCGAAATTGTAGTAACATCTAAATTTTTATCGTGCCATGGATAGTCAAGGCAGTCGGATGCCGGTGCGGTTAGCTGAGGAGGGGTTAGAGTTAACCCAGGACCCCAGGGAAGAATTGGGACAATTGGGAGAAATGGAAGAGAACATCGATGAGGGTACAGCAGTGGAGGTAGCAGCGGAGGAAAATGGCGGCGCCTCGCACGTGGCAATGAGGGCCGCGCCCACTGCGCAAGTATTGGTTGTGGACCTGCAAGTCTTTATGGCACAAAGCAGGGCGTGCATGACAGAGTCGAAATGGGAAATGAGCCGAATGGGAGAGCAATTGGGAGACCAAATTTGGGGATTGAAAAATGATATGGGAAACCAAATTGGGTGATTGAAAAATGATATGGAAAATCAAATTGGGAGATTAGAAAGCAAATTGGGGGGATTAGAAAACAAATTGGGGGGCCAATTGGAGGACATGAAGCACAAGCCGAGCGGGAAAGTCGCAAAGGTACGCGACGAGGTAGCGCGACTTGAGGAGCAAATGGAAAGAGAGCCAGAGCGAGACGAAGGTAACTGGACCGGGATAGAAATCGCGACTCGGGGAATAGAAAAGCCAACGGCCGCAGAATTAAAAGAATTTTTTTTAAGCGCGCCGGTGGTCGTTGAGCTAAGAAAAGAAAAATAAATTATAGTGGCAATTGGGGTTGGAGAGACGGCAGGTACAGAGAATATATGGATTCGCGCATTTTGGTGCGCAAAGTGTGGATTCGCATCATGATGTCATGCTGCATAACCCAAATGGCAGTTTGCAGGTGGTGGAAAAGTGAAGAGGGAGCACCAAGGTGAGTCGGGTGGTGTGTGGCGTGAAAAGGTTTGGCGCAAAAGTGTTTGGCGTGAAAGGATTTTTCGCGCGCTTGGGATCGCGACGTTGCCCGGGCGTTCGTGGAAGGTCCTTTGTGCGCTGCGTAAAAGTGAATGGCGCAAGTGTGCAAATGGCGCCGTAGTGTATGTGTGATACCGAGTGCGAGAGCAAGTGCCCATCGGAGTGTGTGTGGGAAGAGAGTGAAACCAAGTGTGTTGAAGAGGAGTGTGCGCAAGAGTGTGCGTGAGGGTGTGCGGTTGTGATTGGGTGTGCAACAGAGTGCACACCCATGAGTGTTACAGAGTGTGTAACAGAGGAGTGTGTGGAAGGAATGAGTGTGCCTGAGTGGTGTGCACCTGAGTGTGTAGTAGAGGAGGAGTGGGTGATGGCATGTGTAGGGTGCATGGGAAGTGCTGGAGCGCATCGATGTGTGAGAAAGGAGTGGGTCGCGAGGTGTGCATGCGAGAATGCGACGCCAGCATCGACCCAGACTGGGGGGTTAGCGTTTAGGCCAACACATAGCCGACGTGAGCTATCGGTGCGTCGGGTGCTTTGTGTGCTATGGGGACCTGCGGGGATCGTTGCCGCGGCGGTTTTGCAAGAACCGCCGTGCACGATCCGTGCCCGGGCCCCGCCCTGTATGGTCGATGCCACGCTTTGCCAGGCAAGGCGACCGGCCCGGTTCGCGCGGAGGTTGGAGGTTTCGGAGCGGTGCTCCCATGCGGTGGCGGCGCTCCGGCCGGGGAAGGATGGGCCATCACGCATGGGAGCGCAAGGCGTTGCGCAGAGATGGTGCCTGGAGCCTTGGCCCGACAAAACCTCCTCCCCTGAATCGAATGCCGGACGGACCCAACCTACAGCAGACAGACCACCCGTATGCATTGCTCGGCCTTGCGAAGCCGAGCTGTAAAAATGCATCGACGTACCGAGAGGCTCTGAGTGTAGTGGACGAATGATGATAGTGGAAATAATACCCTGCATGAGAGAGTGGTAGCTGTACCATCCCATGTGGGGGCAAAGGAGCTGTAGCTTATGGGGTTGGTGGTGAAAACTAGCCAGGGAGGGTTAGGATAATTGTAGGGACCCTAGAGATGACCATAGGAGACCCAAGATTTAGTAGGGACATTGTACCTGTAATAGTGTAATAGGGACATAGAGTAGATTAGAGGGATGATAATGCCGAGGGATGTGCGTAGTATAAAGGGATGACGGGAAGCACGAGTATTAGGGGGCAATAGTTAGATAGATGATGCTATGTGTTTGGAGTGAGAGTGATGAATTGAGAAATTGAATGAGTATCTTTGTGGTGAGCATGTTGAAATGAGGCAATGGGTGGAATGCCCAGAGGTGATGTATTGTGAGGGATTGTGGATGAATGGCATTGTTTTGAGTGAATGTGCTTGCATAGGGTGCAAGTGGAGATTTGGTTAGATGGAAAATGGTGTGGAATGCATGGTGGAGTGAGTAGTGTGGAATGAGTGGTGTGGAGTGCATGGTGCGAAGGAGGGAATGGGGGAGAGATGGACCTCTTCACGAATACCCGGGGAGGGTAGTTTAAAGTTGGTAGAGGGCATAGGTAAATTGTTTGGATATTGATGCCTGTGGTGCGGGTAGTGGAAACGATGTGTTTTGTTGGGTGCATGAGTATATGGAATGGCTGGGCGTGTGAGCCTGTTAGTGAGTATGGTTAAATGGGCACTCCGCCACTAGTAGTCTGTCGGCCAGGTGAGGCCACAGGTAGGCTCTAGGAGCCAGGTAGAGTTTAGAGAGTCCAGTGGGGCCTGAGGATCCCAAGAGGGGACCCGGGTAGCCCGATGCCAGAGAGGGCATTAGTGGGGTAAGAGAGCCAGGAGGGCCTTCCCCAGGTTAGGGTAGTCGCAGGAGCTAGGCAAGCTCGGGTGGCGACTTCAGTGGCGGAGGTGTGCAGGTAAGTACACCTGCTGGTGGAGCCACATGACCCAGCCCCGAAATTGTGCAAGGGCACAGAGAGAAAAATTGGGGAGTGAGACCCAAATTGGTAGAGCACCACAGAATGGTCAATGGGAATTCGGTTTTTAGAACCACATAGTGTAAAGAGGCCAATTGAGTTGGCAGGGCAAGACCCCAGGTAGAGTAAATGGTTAATGTCAATTAGAAGGATAGTTAGGATGAGATCTCTTCGCACCATCCACATCCACTCACCGAGGTGACAGGCCTCCACACCAAGTTTGGCAGACATTTGGCATGAAAGACACATCATGACGTAAGTGTGACATTGTGTGATATTCCATCTCTTCCTCCTTAGGAGAGATTGATGACGAATTTGGATTAGAGGAGATATGGGAGACGAGACGGTAGAGACGAATTTGTAAATTGTGTAAATACGGAGAGGGGCAAGGGTAGTGTAGGCTGACATGGGGGGTGACAGACGATAGGGACGGGCCTGCTCTGCTCGCTCTCCCACGCCCCTCATGTTGCATTGCCTTGTATTGTGTGTACCCTTGCGTCCTTGCCCCCGATAACCTCTGCTTTGTCTTCCTCCCCACTCATGGACCCATGGTCTTTTGTCGAGGGGAGTGTGCAGGTGCCCTGAGCTGTGCAGCTGCACTCTGTGCCGCACTCTGCTACCTGCTGCCTGCCTGCACCGGCACACCATATGGACCACACGTTCTGTGGCCTGGCATTTTGCTGGAGCAGACCATTGCTCCCAGCAGCATCTTGCCTTGCGGACCACTGTTTTTAAGTGGCATAAATGGCAGCAGTCGGACCACCCAATTTGGCCCTGCTGGCCTACAAAAACGAAGGAAGACAAGAACGAAGCAAGAAGATGGCGGCGCAGCAGTCAAGCACAAGACCTCAATGATTTATTTTGAAATGTTTTGTGCATTTTTCTTGATGCTGCATTTTGGTGCTTTTTGTGCAGTGGTACATATGGGTGCATGGTGTATTGGTGCAGTGCAGTGCAATCGGTACTTCCTCTTTTCAAAATTGCTTTTCTTTTCCCACAAAAGACGGGTCCTGGGTTGTAGTTTTGTAAATAATAGTAGTCTTGTAAATAACTTGCTCCCCACCGGCTTTATGTGTAGTTTGCGAACAATTCCGTAATTCGGTTAATTGTGGGCGGGAGTCAGTTAGATAGTACACAACGCAGCAGGTGGGACATATCTAGTGTTTAAGACTGTCGCACACAGGGTGTTAGAGTAAATGTAGAGGGAAAATTACACCTAAGTGTCACACTAATTGTTAAAAAGTAGTCCTGACCCAGGTATTGAAGCCGGCCATCCTCACTGTAGTTGTTCGGCTCGGGGACGAGCTTGGCGAAAGGAGGGGTGCAGCGTTGCAGTTTTGAGAACCCATAATTGTAAATAACATCATTTAATAAGGTAATGGTAACACCCCATAGTTAGGCCACAAGCAAACACGTAGGCCCATATAGAACATTAGTTATGTCATAAGTATGTGTTTAGGATAAGGCCATTTCCCGAGTTATCATCTGCGTTGTGTAAAACAAATAAGAGTAAGTCCCCTTTCAATCCCTCAAATCAACTTCAATGGGGGAATCCATCCCGCGCCCCATTTGGCATCCCTCTCTTTGTTACACTTGGCTACCAGCAGCGTTTGCTGCTCCTGACGGTTTGTTTAGCTGAAGTTGCACTTTGGCCACCAGCAGCGCCGCCGTTCCTTGGTTGGTTTGGTTCATTGGAACTAGCCAAGATGACACGAGTTAGGCCTGAGAGAGAGGGAGGCGCACGAGGTGGGGGTGTGGCCACGTCAAGCAGCCAACAAGGCGGAGCCGGTAAGACCACACCAGCCAATCAGGGCTAAGGCGACATCGCCTGACAGGGCGTGGCTGGGGCATCCAAGCATTTGCTGGCTTGTCTCATAAAAGCGCGCACGCAAAGCCCTCACCAGGACTTATCGGGGAGAGAGCACGTCTATAGGACTTATCGGGGAGGAGCGCATGCAGAAGGACTCATTGGGGAAGGCGCCATCATAGAGGACTTGGAGAGAGGGATTGATTGTGATTGAGCATTGATTGCAAAAGGACTTGGGTGAAAGGCGCTTTGTATAATCACCAGCTTACCGACCTTCCCCCGATATAATTGTCCGCTCGTGCCAACGCCACGCGGGGAGCTGCCTGCAATGTTTTGATCTGCTGCACGGTACGAGTCGGGGACCGGACGAGCTGTGATCGCCATCGCCGGACTCTCAACCCAACCATCTCCATCCCCGTGTGAGTTAGTCTGAAACCGAGTCTGAGAGCGAACGGGCCCGAGTCCACGGAATAAGTAAGACTGTCTAAGGCTGCCCTGTGTCCTTTTTCTTCTTCTTTCTTGTGCATCCTTTCTTTTCCTCTTATTGTACAAATAGTAATAAATCCTTTGTTCTTCCAGTTTCCTCTTGATCCGACCATCGTAGTCATTTCTCCATTGGGTAATGGTGGCACGATTAGGAACCGCTTGATTCGGGTTTAGTACTTGTTAACGGCCCGGATCGCAGCTCGCTTCGCTCGGCGTGTCCACTAACGCCGTGGTTCGGGCGGGAGTTATTTCCTCGTTTCTGTTCAGCGTTAGTACTTTGGTAATAGCGAATCCCTAGTCCTAAAACCCTACCTAACGCTGCCCGGGAAGGACGTCATAACCCCCAGGATCGCGTCGGCTAGTATAAAGACAAGGGGCTAACCCCCTCTTGGTAAGGGGAAGGCTGACGTTCAGAGATCCGTACCAATATTGTACAATAACAAAAGAAGGTTCATTATTAAATGGAATAACCCGTGAGTTCGGCGGAACGTTGCAGTTTTTACAATCAGAACTCCTGTCCCGAAGATGATGATGAAACCAAACTACCCCAGGGATGATGATGCAAGCAAACTACCCGAGGATGATGATGCAACCAATCTACCTCCAGATTTTCACCAAAATCAAATCATTTCTTCATTTATTTCAGAATAACGCACAAGATCAACCAAAATAGTTGAAAAATCTTTGATTTGGCAAGAACTAAAAAGTTGCGAATGAATACACCAATGAAAGTGCTGGGGTGTATTCATTCCTGATTAGCTCGTCCTATTCCTTGGACATGTGTTCCTCGCTCTCCCCTCAGGAGACAAGCGTCGGGCTTCCCTTTCAACTGAAGATCCCCCAAGTCAAATTATTGGTGTTTGTTTCGGTATCCGATGGGTCCAAACCGTTGGGTCCTAATAAACCTATAAAGTTGGTGGAACTTATCAAAAATGAATTCGGCGACGTTTCGAGAGCTAAAAAGTTGAGATCTGAAGATCTATGAATTGAATGCAAATCGGTGCTCAGCGGGACGAGGTGTTGAGAGGGCAGAGCCGAGGTGTTGAGAGGGTCGGGAGGAGGAGTTGAGAGGGTCGGGACGAGATTTTGAGAGGGTCAGGACGAGATGTTGAGAGGCTGAGGATGAAGTGTTGAGAGGGTCAGGACGAGTGGTTGAGAGGGTCGGGACGAGATGTTGAGATGATCAGGACGAGATGTTGAGAGGGTCAGAATGAAGTGTTGAGAGGGTCAGGACGAGATGTCCTTAATGACCCAAAAGTCCCCAAGGAAAGAAAAAGTTGTGGATGACGCAAAAAGTTCTGGATGACCCAAAAGTACCCAAAAGACCCAAGAGTCTCCAAGGCCCAAAAGGTGCTTGATTAATAAAGTCCCCAAGGACCCAAGAGTCCCAAAAAGTTATTGATTACCCAAAAGTCCCCAAGGACCCAAAAGACCCAGATGACCCAAAAAGTTATTGCTGACCCAAAAGTCCCATAGGACCCAAAAGACCCAAGAGTCCATGAGGACCAAAAAGTTCATAATGATGCAAAAGTCCTCAAGGGCCCAAAAGACCCAGATGACCCCAAAAATCCTTAATGACCCAAAAGTCCCCAAGGACTCAAAAAGTATTTGACCCAAAAGTCCCTGAGGACCCAAGAACCAGATGACATAAAAGTTTTTAGTGACCCAAAAGACCCAAAAGTCCACAAGAACTCAAAAAGTACTTGACCCAAAAGTCCCTGAGGACCAAAAGACCCAGATGACACAAAAGTCCCTAATCACCCAAAGGTCCCCAAGGACACAAAAAGTTGTGGATGACCCAAAACGTCCCCAAGGACCCAAAAGACCCAAGAGTCCCTGAAGATCCAAAACACCCAGATATCCAAGGACCCACGATTCCCCAAGGACACAAAAAGTCTTTGATAACAAAAAAGTCCCTGAGTACCCAAAAGACCCAAAGGTCCCCAAGGAGCAAAACCCAAAGATGACCCAAAAGTCCTTCATGGCCCAAAATACCTCAAAGTCCCCAAGGACCCAAAAAGTGCTTGATTCAAAAGTGCCCAAGGACCCAAAAGACCCAAGAGTCCCAGAGGGCCCAAAAGACTCAGATGACCCAAAAAGTCCTTGAATACCCAAAACTCCCCAAAGACCCAAAAATCCCCGAGGACCCAAAAGACCCAGATGACCAAAAAGTCCTTAATGATCCAAAATATCCATAAGTCCCCAAGGACCCAAAAAGTTATAGATTACCCAAAAGTCCCCGAGGACCCAAAAGTCCCTGAGGACCCAAAATACCCAGATGACGCAAAAGTCCTGTATTGGAAATTATTTTTCCTGTTGGTAATAATTTAACCGAAGGACCGAAACTAAAAGAACAGGAATTATTCATGAAAGCAGGTTTAAAATCCAAATAACGGTTCAATGGAAAGGGGGACATATCAAGAAGACCCGAATTAAATGGAACACTTTTAGATTATCCTGATACGGACAAGATGAGCGTTTTGTGAAAGTGTAAATTTAATTACTACCCTCCAGTCCACTTGCTGGGTGAGCTGAATAGTCTCTGACCTCTTTGCCCAAACTTCCAGGAGTTGCCTCGACGACCGGGACACCTGGATCGTAAAACCTTTGCCTCCAGCGTGTAATTATCTTCTAGTTTTTTGAGTGCAAAAGAGCGAATGTAATTTTCCATGTAACCACACCTACAATCACTGTATTGTTTTTTTTTGTTGTTTTTTTTTGTTGTTTGTTTTGTATACTGAATCGAGGCTCGTGAAAGAGCTGACATTTACTTCACAAACAAATCAACCAGACAAACAAAATATATAAAAAGAGGGAGCGGAAGACAAGAGAATGGGAAGCACACAAACACTTGAGAGCACACAACATTTAAGAGCAGGGAGATGTGTGGGAGGGAGAGGGCCTGGGGGGAGGAGGCGTGGGAAGGGGGGGGGGTTGATTTAAGAATTAATAGAGACGTACTAAGCCATATAGAGCTTTATAATAACCAAAAGGGCTTCAGCACACTTTGCCTGCACGCATTCCACCAGGTAGCTACAGATAAGGAGCCAGGTGTTCGTCATGTCTCGATGGCAACACACGTCTTTCCGAGTTGCTTGTTTGAATTCACCTGCATATATACTGCTTTGAGAATATGGAGGACCAAATTAATAAATTTTACATGTTTTAAAAGCTGTCATTTTATTTAAACTTAGTTCGAGGACGCAGATGGGGTTAGCATTTTGAGATTCCTGTTGCCTTCTGACATCAGTATGCAGTCATTGTTGTGGACATTCTGGTGACAGACAGCTGTATGGCTTTCATCGAAGGGTTTGGGATGCTGTCTGGTTGTCAGGGGTTACAGATGGTACTCCAAGGAGTTGTGCTTACATTGTATATGCCCAAAGGGCTGCACGCTTTCACGATAGCTTTATCCTCACTGTTTCACTGAATACCTTGCCGACTTCTGAGGATCGCTAACAAGGGGGGCACGATCAACCCAGTATGGGTAATGCTTTGTGAATTTAACAAACCTTTATCAGCAAAACTTTCCCCACAGTCAGAGCACTTTTTATGCAATCACTTCAGCGTGGGTTACACGACGGAAGTTCAAGCGCCGTCTGGAAATAATAACCTTATCACAAATATAACATTTGTAAGGATTCTCTCGTATGTTGTTATCTCCACGTGCAGGTTTTAGGAGGTGGGAGGCAGGTCTCCCAGAATTCAAAATCTCCATCTCCTTTTCCGTTAAAGGATCATTATTCATGGACCAGTTTGTGAAACTTAATTCTCATAGCTTTGTTTCAAGGGCTCATTTTAGATTCATCATTGAATCTGACAGCTTCCACCTGCAGCTTGTTTGTCGTGATATTCCCTGGAATGCTTTTTAATGACTCAGCGTTTTTTTTGTTTTCCAAATTCACTGTTGCTCCGACTATAACTGGTACATTTTCAGGTTTCTTTTCTTCAATTTCGAAATCCTCTTCACCTCATTTTTCAGATCCTGGTATTTCAGATTTCAGCTCTCCTACATGGATCTTAATATGCCTTTGCTTTTTGAGAGAAACTCTTATCACATATCGAGCATTTGTAAGGATGCTCTTCCGTATGGATCCTCATATGTGATTTCAAATTACCGTTGAGAGAGAAACCTGTCACATTTCGAGCATTTGTGTGGTGGCTCTCCTGCATGGAACTTCATATGGAACGCTAAGTTTCACTTAATTTCTTAAATTTCCGTGGACGGATCCACCCCATGGATTACTCCACGGCTCTCCCTCATCCACCGAGGAATTTGACACGAAACCCAAGCCTTGCCAAAGTGCGACCCTCTCAACACCTCATCCCGGCTCTCTCAACACCTCGTCCCGACCCTCTGAACACCTTGTCCCGATCCTCTCAACACCTCGTCCCGACCCTCTCAACACCTCGTCGCGACCCTCTCAACACCTCGTCCCGACCTTCTCAACACCTCGTCCCGACCTTCTCAACACCTCGTCACGACACACTCAACACCTCGTCCCGCTGAGCACCGATTTGCATTCAATTCATAGATCTCCAGATCTCAACTTTTTAGCTCTCGAAACGTCGCCGAATTCTTTTTTGATACGTTCCGCCAACTTAATAGGATTATTCGGACGCAACGGTTTGGACCCATCCGATGCCGATACGAACACCAATAATTTGACTTGGGGATCTTCGGGGGAAGGGTAAGCCCTGCGCTCGTCTCCTGAGGGGGGGAGCGAGGAACACATGCACTCGGAATAGGACGAGCTGACGCACGTAACAGGTTCAAGGCTCGTTTATTCCGATGGACTGAAAACCCGACCGGAACTCATGCATCATATATCTCAAACCCAACCCTCTTGGGGGGGCGTGGCTTCAACCACCAAGCACACGTCACGCCAATACCAACCAGAGCCCCACTGGTCCCTTGACCGTGGATTGTGTCCCAATGGGGTAACCCCCACATGACCCTCGCATCATCTTGCATCATCCATCTCGCATCTTGCATCTCTCATCTTGCATCATCTCCATCTTCTCGCATCATCCATCTTGTCCCTACACACTTGCATCATCCATCTCGCATCTTGCATCTTGCATCTCGCATCTTGCATCATCTCCATCTCCTCGCATCATCCATCTTGTCCCTACACACTTGCATCATCACCCTCGGGTAGTTTGGTTGCATCATCACCCTCGGGTAGTTTGGTTTCATCATCATCATCGGGACCGGAGTTCTGATTTTAAAAACCGCAACGTTTTGACGAACTCACGGGTTATTCCATTTAATAATGAACCTTCTTTTGTTATTGTACAATATATTATAATCTGCATTTCAGAAACAATATCGATATGCATGAACAACAACAATTATATAATTTTAATGATAATGTGATTATTGTTCCATTTGTATACATTCAATGAGTTTGAAGGAGCTGGGGCTCCCACGTCGATCGGAAGAATGGACGCGACAAAAAGCTGGAATTCATCCGAGTTGCTTTAATCAAACCAAACACTCAGGCACTCTGAAAAGCCCGTTTATCGGGCAGCAATATATATACATATTATCCCGGAGCGTTTGCCCAGGAAAGGCGAGAGCGGGCGTGGCCCAGTGTCCTGGCTGTGGCCTGGCAAGTTGAGGGCGAGCCTGCCCGGGCGTCCTGGACGAGCCCGGCATGGTGATCGCTCCGCGTCCTTGATAGGTGCAAGGCGATTGTGAAAACCCAGCGGTAGCCGCTACACACGTCCCCCCAGAATCGACTTGCACCGGCAGGGTCAATTTGAGGGGGGTCCTGATGACCCGGCCGAAGCGACCCCTGGCGGGTCGTGGGAGGGGGTCCGGTGTGGTGGTGGGCGGTCGAGTGGGGGGCACCGTGGACGGGGGGCGGCCTCGCCGCGGCGGAAGGGCCACCCGTGGTGGGTGGTCGACGTCCACGTGCGCCGGCTTGAGGCGGTCCACCGCAATCCGGTCCGACCTGCCGCCGATGTCGATGACGAACGACTTGTCGTCCCGTCGCAGCACCCGGAAGGGCCCATCATATGGCGGCCGGAGTGGCCCCCGATGTGCGTCGTGACGCACAAAAACATACTCCGCTGTGCGAAGTGCTGGGGGGACGTATGACTGGGGGTCACCGTGGTGGGATGTTGGCACGGGGGCAAACCGTCGGGCGGCCTCCTGGAGGTCCGAGCGCTGGTGAGCTGCGGACCAGGGACTGGTAGCGTCGGGCACGAATTCGCCCGGGACGTGTAGCGCCTGGCCATAGACAAGCTCGGCGGTGGATGCCTGGAGGTCCTCCTTGGGGGCCGTGCGGAGGCCCAAAAGGACCCACGGCAGCCGGTCGGCCCAACCGCCGTCTTGAAGGCCGGCCATGAGCGCGGCCTTCATGGAGCGGTGGAATCGCTCGCACAACCCGTTTGCTTGGGGGTGGTAAGCCGTAGTATGGTGGAGCTTGACCCCCAGGTTGCGGGCGACCACGCCCCACAGCTCGGAGGTGAACTGTGGTCCGCGGTCTGACGAGATGTCCGCCGGTGCGCCGAAGCGGGCGACCCAGGTGGCGATGAAAGCCTGCGCCACGTCGGCGGTGGTGGTGGAGACGAGGGGAACGGCCTCCGGCCACCTGGTGGTCCTGTCCACCATGGTGAGCAGGTGTGTGAACCCCGTGACGGGGGGAGGGGGCCCACCAGATCCACGTTGACGTGGTCGAAACGTCGTTCGGGCACGGTGAAAGGTGCCAGCGGGGCCTGGGTGTGTCGGTGGACCTTGGCCCGTTGGCAGGCCGTGCAGGTGCTGGTCCAATCGCGGACGTCCCGACGAAGGCCGTGCCAGACGAATCGCGCCGACACCAGCTTCTGGGAAGCTTTCCGGCCCGGGTGGGAAAGGCCGTGGAGGGAGGCGAAGATGCGGTGTTGCCAGGTGACGGGCACGATGGGGCGAGGCTGGCCTTCGGAGACGTCGCAGAGCAGGACAGTGTCCGCGAAGGGGATGTCGGCCAGGCGGAGGCCCGTGTCCGCCGCCCGGAGGGCTTGCACCGTGGTGTCGGTGGTTTGGTCCGCCGCCATAAGCGCAAAGTCCACGCCCAGGTGGACCGCGTTCGCGCTGGCCCGGGAAAGACAGTCGGCCACGGCGTTGTTTTTGCCAGCGACGTGCCGGATGTCCGTGGTAAACTCCGACACGGCGGAGAGGTGGCGCTGTTGGCGGGCCGACCACGGCTCTGTGACCTTGGCCATGGCATAAACCAATGGCTTGTGGTTGACGAACGCCGTGAAAGGTCGGCCCTCCAGGAGGTGGCGGAAATGGCGGACGGCCAGGTGTAGACCGAGGAGCTCCCGGTCAAACGTGCTGTATTTGAGCTCGTTCGGCCGGAGCTGCCGGCTGAAAAAAGTGAGTGGCTGCCAAACCCCGTTCACCCATTGCTCATGTACGGCGCCCACCGCGTAGTCGGAGGCATCCGTGGTGAGGGCGATGGGAGCGTTGAGCACCGGGTGAGCGAGCAGTGTTGCATCAGCGAGGGCCCGCTTTGAGCTTTGGAAGGCCGCATCCATTGCTGCGGACCAGGCGATGTTGTGCTTGGCCGGCTTGCCCCGGAGGGCTTCGTAGAGGGGCCGCATGAGTTGAGCAGCGCGGGGCACGAAGCGGTGAAAAAAATTCACCATTCCCAGGAATTCCTGCAGGGCCTTTATGGTGCGGGGACGCGGGAACGTGGTGATGGCCTCGACCTTGGTTGGCAGCGGCACGGCCCCATTCTTGGTGATGTGGTGGCCCAAAAAATCAACGGCCGTGGTGCCGAAGTGGCATTTGGCCGAGTTGACGATGAGGCCGTGCTCGCTGAGGCGCCCGAACAGTGTTCTGAGGTGGAGGAGGTGCTCAGCCCGGGACGTGCTGGCGACGAGGATGTCGTCCAGGTAAACGAAAAGGAACGGCAGGTCACGCAGCACGCCGTCCATCAAGCGCTGGAACGCCTGAGTCGCGTTCTTGAGACCAAACGGCATCCGCAAGAATTCGAATAAGCCGAACGGCATGATGACTGCCGTTTTAGGGACGTCGGCCACCCTGACAGGTACCTGGTGATATCCCCGTATGAGATCAATTTTCGAACCCGTCCCGCCAGACGGGCGGAGAAGTCTTGGATATGCGGGATCGGGTACCTGTCGGGGGTGGTAGCGTCATTGAGACGGTGGTAGTCGCCACACGGGCGCCATCCACCCCCCGGCTTTGGCACGATGTGCAGTGGCGAGGCCCATGCGCTATCGGAGCGCCGCACGATGCCGAGGTGCTCCAACGCGTCGAATTCGGCCTTCGCCACGGCGAGCTTGGCTGGGTCGAGGCGGCGGGCCCTGGCGTAGACCGGCGGGCCCGTGGTTGGTATGTGGTGCTCGATCCCATGCCGTACTGCGACGGCCGAAAACGTCGGCCGCGTGAGGGCCGGGAACTCCGTGAGCAGGCGAGCAAACTCGTTCGCCGCCGGGACGGCGCATGCCAGCTCGGTCGGCGCGGAGCTGCTCAATGTGCATACCAGGGAGCTGAAGGTTTCGGCGTTGATTAAACGACGCCGTTGGACGTCCACCAGCAGTCCGTGTGCGCAGAGGAAGTCGGCGCCTAGCAGAGCCATGGGCATGTTTGCGGTTACAAACGTCCAAGCAAAGCGTTGGCCGCCGAAGCAGAGGGTGACGTTGCGCGGGCCGAAGGTGCGGATGGTCGATCCGTTGGCCGCAACCAAGGAGGGGCCGCAAACCGCGGATTGCCTGTCCTGGTCAGAGGCGGGTATGACGCTCAGTTGGGCGCCGGTGTCGCACAGGAAACACCGTCCGGATGCTTTATCCACGATGAACAGTAAGTTGCCCGTGTGGCCGGCGCTCATGGCTGGTAATGAACGCCGGCCCGGGCGTTTCCTGGCCTGCCGAAGGTGCACGGGGGTCGGCATGTCCGGGCCTTCTGTCTGAACCTGGCATGATAGTAACACCACGCTTGGTCAGGTGGAGGCCCCGGTCGTCGTGCTGGAGGTGGTCGGCTCAGTGTAGCGGCCGCCAATTGCGTCGGCAGTTCGGTCGTCGACCGTGCCGGGTGCTCGGGCGCCATGGGTGTTGCGTCGGACGGCGGTGAGTCCCATGTCGCCGCTGCGATGCGCTGTCCTGCGGCGGAGATCTTGTCGGCTTCTCTGGCAAGGGCCCGGGGATCTGTGATCGTCGTGCTTGCCAGGGCGAGGCGTACCGGGTTAGGCAGCTGACGGAGGAACAGCTCCCGGAACAGGAATGCCGGAGCGTGCTCGCCGAGCAGTGAAAGCATGTAGTCCATTCGCTCGGAAGGGCGCGTGTCGCCGAGCTCGGGCAGGTCGAGCAGGCGCCATGCGCGTTCCGCCGATGGGAGGGCGAAAGCGTCGAGGAGAAGCTTCTTAATCGCGCCGTATTTGTCAGCGGCTGGCGGGCTCTCGAGGAGGCTCAGGGCGCGGGCCGCGGTGGCCGAACCGAGCGCTGCTACCACATGGTGGAAGCGGGTGTCGTCGGCCGTGATGCCTCGCAGGGCGAACAGGGAATCCGCCTGTGCGAACCAAACCACCGCGTGAGCCTCCCAGAAGGTAGGCAGTTTAAGGACGACTGCCGTGTCCATGTCGGTAAGTCACCAATGAAGGAGCTGGGGCTCCCACGTCGATCGGAAGAATGGACGCGACAAAAAGCTGGAATTCATCCGAGTTGCTTTAATCAAACCAAACACTCAGGCACTCTGAAAAGCCCGTTTATCGGGCAGCAATATATATACATATTATCCCGGAGCGTTTGCCCAGGAAAGGCGAGAGGGGGCATGCCCGGGCGTCCCGACCGAGGCCTGGCAAGTTGAGCGCGGGCCTGCCCGGGCGTCCTGGACGAGCCCGGCATGGTGATCGCTCCGCGTCCTTGATAGGTGCAAGGCGATTGTGAAAACCCAGCGGTAGCCGCTACAAGTTCTTCATTATTCCAATTAACCTGTTTTTTACCAATGCTAACTTCACACGTTAATTTTATAATCGTCCCGTCTCGTTAAACATCAGGGAAAAACGTTTTTTTAAATGGATTAATCACGTGACAAAGCTTGATTTCCTCGAGATGGATCATTCCCTTTACGCTGTGTTTACCACCACTCACAAGGTGATGGGTTTTGTGGGTAAAGTGAGACCTACCCTCGGTCTCATCTCGAAACATTGTGGACCTCGATCGGTCTCGCGTTATCTCCAATCTCCCGTGATCTCGGTTTGCACTGATTGCATGAAGTCATTGAATTTGGGTGCCCTGGGCACGTGACCATGATGCAGGTGCGTTAATCCGCCATTGGGGACAGAGCAGCGCTCACTCGCACGTGGTTCATTCCTAACCCGGAAGCAGTCCCTGCTTCTTCTTTATCTTTGTTTTCTTTCGCACTGCAATGTGGCGGCAACATACAAATTGCTGACGTCATAAACAATCTTCTTTCAAAGAGGAAGCAGAACGATGTGCATAAACAGGAAGTCTTCAATTACGATGAAGAACTTCCGGGTGATCTTCTTCTGAGCCTCGTGCTGCAACGGAGAAAGGTTCACGCGATCTGGTCGAATTTTAAGAGGTTTGTTCGGAGATTCGCATTTTATTATTAAAACTGAGAAAGATCTGTAAAACGTTTATTTAAAGATAAAATAGTTCTCTGTTCGTTGATGAAGGGAATGAAGATAAGTTAAACGTGTTTTTATTGAATGTATGTTGAAATATTTGATGGGTCTTTTGATGGGGTGTTTTTCACTCGTTTTGTTTTCTTAATTGCATTGTTTTATATCACGTCATCATGAAACTTCAGACAACGATGGTTAAACCTCTTTCTTCCTTTTAACTACAAACCAGGCAGAAAGTTTTTATAATTACCTTGTATGGCCAATGTGGCCTCTAAATGAGGAGGTGTTATGAAGGTTGTAGATGGATGGATGAGGGATCTATGTGGCATTTGTATGGAAAAAAAATGTCGGTCCCATCTCGTACATCCAAAACGAAAGTTGGAGAATCTTCTCTAAAAAGTCGTTTCGGCTCCATATTCGAACCTACCTGGTCTGTTCATTGTCGAGGCAGGTATCTCTTTTCAGTTCTCCAGATCACGGCAAAAGCAAAAAATAGGACTGTGGTTCTTCAAGCTCACCTGAATCAGGAGCAACAGTCACTCAAACCCCTCGCAGACCCCCTTAGACCGTGATATTTGTTTTGTATGCCGTGAGCAATCTTTGTAAGAAGATTGAAGTCGAGTTTCGTCGAAATTGTGTTTGCGTAGTTTTGGATAAGAGAGCAAATACCTATCGTCAAATCCCCCCCCCCCCTCTCCCCTTCCTCTCCCTCTTCCCCTTCCACTCCCCCTGTGTCTCCTATCCCGTTTTTCCCTGATGTTTAACGAGACGGGACGATTATAAAATTAACGTGTGAAGTTAGTATTGGTAAAAAACAGGTTAATTGGAATAATGAAGAACTCATTGAATGTATACAAATGGAACAATAATCACATTATCATTAAAATTATATAATTGTTGTTGTTCATGCATATCGATATTGTTTCTGAAATGCACATTATAATATATTGTACAATAACAAAAGAAGGTTCATTATTAAATGGAATAACCCGTGAGTTCGTCAAAACGTTGCGGTTTTTAAAATCAGAACTCCGGTCCCGATGATGATGATGAAACCAAACTACCCGAGGGTGATGATGCAACCAAACTACCCGAGGGTGATGATGCAAGTGTGTAGGGACAAGATGGATGATGCGAGGAGATGGAGATGATGCAAGATGCGAGATGCAAGATGCAAGATGCGAGATGGATGATGCAAGTGTGTAGGGACAAGATGGATGATGCGAGAATATGGAGATGATGCAAGATGAGAGATGCAAGATGCGAGATGGATGATGCAAGATGATGCGAGGGTCATGTGGGGGTTACCCCATTGGGACACAATCCACGGTCAAGGGACCAGTGGGGCTCTGGTTGGTATTGGCGTGGCGTGTGCTTGGTGGTTGAAGCCACGCCCCCCCAAGAGGGTTGGGTTTGAGATATATGATGCATGCGTTCCGGTCGTGTTTTCAGTCCATCGGAATAAACGAGCCTTGAACCTGTTACGTGCGTCAGCTCGTCCTATTCCGAGTGCATGTGTTCCTCGCTCCCCCCTCAGGAAACAAGCGCAGGGCTTCCCCTTCCCCCGAAGATCCCCAAGTCAAATTATTGGTGTTCGTATCGGCATCGGATGGGTCCAAACCGTTGCGTCCGAATAATCCTATTAAGTTGGCGGAACGTATCAAAAAAGAATTCGGCGACGTTTCGAGAGCTAAAAAGTTGAGATCTGGAGATCTATGAATTGAATGCAAATCGGTGCTCAGCGGGCCGAGGTGTTGAGTGTGTCGTGACGAGGTGTTGAGAAGGTCGGGCCGAGGTGTAGAGAAGGTCGGGACGAGGTGTTGAGAGGGTCGCGACGAGGTGTTGAGAGGGTCGGGACGAGGTGTTGAGAGGATCGGGACAAGGTGTTCAGAGGGTCGGGACGAGGTGTTGAGAGAGCCGGGATGAGGTGTTGAGAGGGTCGCACTTTGGCAAGGCTTGGGTTTCGTGTCAAATTCCTCGGTGGATGAGGGAGAGCCGTGGAGTAATCCATGGGGTGGATCCGTCCACGGAAATTTAAGAAATTAAGTGAAACTTGCGTTCCATATGAAGTTCCATACAGGAGAGCCACCACACAAATGCTCGAAATGTGACAAAGGTTTCTCTCTAAATGGCAATTTGAAATCACATATGAGGATCCATTCAAGAGAGCAACTTCACAAATGTTCGATATGTGATAAGAGTTTCTTTCAAAAAGGCAATTTTAAACCACATGAGGATCCATACGGAAGAGCATCCTTACAAATGCTCGATATGTGATAAGAGTTTCTCTTAAAAGGAAAAGGCATGTGAAGATCCATGTAGGAGAGCTGAAATCTGAAATACCTGGATCTGAAAAATGAGGTGAAGGGGATTTCGAAATTGAAGAAAAGAAACCTGAAAATGTACCAGTTATAGTCGGAGCAACAGTGAATTTGGAAAACAAAGAAAACGCTGAGTCATTAAAAAGCATTCCAGGGAATATCACGACAAACAAGCTGCAGGTGGAAGCTGTCAGATTCAATGATGAATCTAAAATGAGCCCTTGAAACAAAGCTATGAGAATGAAGTTTCACAAACTGGTCCATGAATAATGATCCTTTACCGGAAAAGGAGGTGGAGATTTTGAGTTCTGGGAGACCTGCCTCCCACCTCCTAAAACCTGCACGTGGAGATAACAACATACGAGAGAATCCTTACAAATGTTATATTTGTGATAAGGTTATTATTTCCAGACGGCGCTTGAACTTCCGTCGTGTAACCCACGCTGAAGTGATTGCATAAAAAGTGCTCTGACTGTGGGGAAAGTTTTGCTGATAAAGGTTTGTTAAATTCACAAAGCATTACCCATACTGGGTTGATCGTGCCCCCCTTGTTAGCGATCCTCAGAAGTCGGCAAGGTATTCAGTGAAACAGTGAGGATAAAGCTAACGTGAAAGCGTGCAGCCCTTTGGGCATATACAATGTAAGCACAACTCCTTGGAGTACCATCTGTAACCCCTGACAACCAGCCAGCACCCCAAACCCTTCGATGAAAGCCATACAGCTGTCTATCACCAGAATGTCCACAACAATGACTGCATACTGATGTCAGAAGGTAACAGGAATCTCAAAATGCTAACCCCATCTGCGTCCTCGAACTAAGTTTAAATAAAATGACAGCTTTTAAAACATGTAAAATTTATTAATTTGGTCCTCCATATTCTCAAAGCAGTAGATATGCAGGTGAATTCAAACAAGCAACTCGGAAAGACGTGTGTTGCCATCGAGACATGACGAACACCTGGCTTCTTATCTGTAGCTACCTGGTGGAATGCGTGCAGGCAAAGTGTGCTGAAGCCCTTTTGGTTATTATAAAGCTCTATATGGCTTAGTACGTCTATTAATTCTTAAATCAATCCCCCCCCCCCCTTCCCACGCCTCCTCCCCCCAGGCCCTCTCCCTCCCACACATCTCCCTGCTCTTAAATGTTGTGTGCTCTCAAGTGTTTGTGTGCTTCCCATTCTCTTGTCCTCCGCTCCCTCTTTTTATATATTTTGTTTGTCTGGTTGATTTGTTTGTGAAGTAAATGTCAGCTCTTTCACGAGCCTCGATTCAGTATACAAAACAAACAAACAAAAAAAAACAACAAAAAAAACCAAAACAGTGATTGTAGGTGTGGTTACATGGAAAATTACATTCGCTCTTTTGCACTCAAAAAACTAGAAGATAATTACACGCTGGAGGCAAAGGTTTTACGATCCAGGTGTCCCGGTCGTCGAGGCAACTCCTGGCAGTTTGGGCAAAGAGGTCAGAGACGATTCAGCTCACCCAGCAAGTGGACTGGAGGGTAGTAATAAAATTTACACTTTCACAAAACGCTCATCTTGTCCGTATCAGGATAATCTAAAAGTGTTCCATTTAATTCGGGTCTTCTTGATATGTCCCCCTTTCCATTGAATCGTTATTTGGATTTTAAACCTGCTTTCATGAATAATTCCTGTTCTTTTAGTTTCGGTCCTTCGGTTAAATTATTACCAACAGGAAAAATAATTTCCAATACAGGACTTTTGCGTCATCTGGGTATTTTGGATCCTCAGGGACTTTTGGGTCCTCGGGGACTTTTGGGTAATCTATAACTTTTTGGGTCCTTGGGGACTTATGGATATTTTGGATCATTAAGGACTTTTTGGTCATCTGGGTCTTTTGGGTCCTCGGGGATTTTTGGGTCTTTGGGGAGTTTTGGGTATTCAAGGACTTTTTGGGTCATCTGAGTCTTTTGGGCCCTCTGGGACTCTTGGGTCTTTTGAGTCCTTGGGCACTTTTGAATCAAGCACTTTTTGGGTCCTTGGGGACTTTTAGGTATTTTGGGCCATGAAGGACTTTTGGGTCATCTTTGGGTTTTGCTCCTTGGGGACCTTTGGGTCTTTTGGGTACTCAGGGACTTTTTTGTTATCAAAGACTTTTTGTGTCCTTGGGGAATCGTGGGTCCTTGGATATCTGGGTGGTTTGGATCTTCAGGGACTCTTGGGTCTTTTGGGTCCTTGGGGACGTTTTGGGTCATCCACAACTTTTTGGGTCCTTGGGGACCTTTGGGTGGTTAGGGACTTTTGTGTCATCTGGGTCTTTTGGTCCTCAGGGACTTTTGGGTCAAGTACTTTTTGAGTTCTTGTGGACTTTTGGGTCTTTTGGGTCACTAAAAACTTTTATGTCATCTGGTTCTTGGGTCCTCAGGGACTTTTGGGTCATATACTTTTTGAGTCCTTGGGGACTTTTGGGTCATTAAGGATTTTTGGGGTCATCTGGGTCTTTTGGGCCCTTGAGGACTTTTGCATCATTATGAACTTTTTTGTCCTCATGGACTCTTGAGTCTTTTGGGTCCTATGGGACTTTTGGGTCAACAATAACTTTTTGGGTCATCTGGGTCTTTTGGGTCCTCGGGGACTTTTGGGTAATCAATAACTTTTTGGGACTCTTAGGTCCTTGGGGACTTTATTAATCAAGCACTTTTTGGGCCTTGGGGACTCTTGGGTCTTTTGGGTACTTTTGGGTCATCCAGAACTTTTTGCATCATCCACAACTTTTTCGTTCCTTGGGGACTTTTGGGTCATTAAGGACATCTCGTCCTGACCCTCTCAACACTTCATTCTGACCCTCTCAACATCTCGTCCTGATCATCTCAACCACTCGTCCTGACCCTCTCAACACTTCATCCTCAGCCTCTCAACATCTCGTCCTGACCCTCTCAACATCTCGTCCCGACCCTCTCAACTCCTCCTCCCGACCCTCTCAACACCTCGGCTCTGCCCTCTCAACACCTCGTCCCGCTGAGCACCGATTTGCATTCAATTCATAGATCTTCAGATCTCAACTTTTTAGCTCTCGAAACGTCACCGAATTCTTTTTTGATAAGTTCCACCAACTTAATAGGATTATTAGGACCCAACGGTTTGGACCCATCGGATACCGAAACAAACACCAATAATTTGACTTGGGGGATCTTCAGTTGAAAGGGAAGCCCGACGCTTGTCTCCTGAGGGGAGAGCGAGGAACACATGTCCAAGGAATAGGACGAGCTAATCAGGAATGAATACACCCCAGCACTTTCATTGGTGTATTCATTCGCAACTTTTTAGTTCTTGCCAAATCAAAGATTTTTCAACTATTTTGGTTGATCTTGTGCATTATTCTGAAATAAATGAAGAAATGATTTGATTTTGGTGAAAATCTGGAAGTAGATTGGTTGCATCATCATCCTCGGGTAGTTTGCTTGCATCCTCATCCCTGGGGTAGTTTGGTTTCATCATCATCTTCGGGACAGGAGTTCTGATTGTAAAAACTGCAACGTTCCGCCGAACTTACGGGTTATTCCATTTAATAATGAACCTTCTTTTGTTATTGTACAATATTGGTATGGATCTCTGAACGTCAGCCTTCCCCTTACCAAGAGGGGGTTAGCCCCTTGTCTTTATACTAGCCGACGCGATCCTGGGGGTTATGACGTCCTTCCCGGGCAGCGTTAGGTAGGGTTTTAGGACTAGGGATTCGCTATTACCAAAGTACTAACGCTGACCAGAAACGAGGAATAACTCCCGCCCGAACCACAGCGTTAGTGGACACGCCGAGCGAAGCGAGCTGCGATCCGGGCCGTTAACAAGTACTAAACCCGAATCAGGCGGTTCCTAATCGTGCCACCATTACCCAATGGAGAAATGACTATGATGGTCGGATCAAGAGGAAACCGGAAGAACAAAGGATTTATTACTATTTGTACAATAAGAGGAAAAGAAAGGATGCACAAGAAAGAAGAAGAAAAAGGACACAGGGCAGCCTTAGACAGTCTTACTTATTCCGTGGACTCGGGCCCGTTCGCCCTCAGACTCGGTCTCAGACTAACTCACACGGGGATGTAGATGGTTGGGTTGAGAGTCTGGCGATGGCGATCACAGCTCGTCCGGTTCCCGACTCGTACCGTGCAGCAGATCAAAACATTGCAGGCAGCTCCCCGCGTGGCGTTGGCGCCAGCGGACAATTATATCGGGGGAAGGTCGGTAAGCTGGTGATTATACAAAGCGCCTTTCACCCAAGTCCTTTTGCAATCAATGCTCAATCGCAATCAATCCATCTCTCCAAGTCCTCTATGATGGCGCCTTCCCCCAATGAGTCCTTCTGCATGCGCTCCTCCCCGATAAGTCCTATAGACGTGCTCTCTCCCCGATAAGTCCTGGTGAGGGCTTTGCGTGCGCGCTTTTATGAGACAAGCCAGCAAATGCTTGGATGCCCCAGCCACGCCCTGTCAGGCGATGTCGCCTTAGCCCTGATTGGCTGGTGTGGTCTTACCAGAGCCGCCTTGTTGGCTGCTTGACGTGGCCACACCCCCACCTCGTGCTCCTCCCTCTCTCTCAGGCCTACCTCGTGTCATCTTGGCTAGTTCCAATGAACCAAACCAACCAAGGAACGGCGGCGCTGCTGGTGGCCAAAGTGCAACTTCAGCTAAACAAACCGTCAGGAGCAGCAAACGCTGCTGGTAGCCAAGTGTAACAAAGAGAGGGATGCCAAATGGGGCGCGGGATGGATTCCCCCATTGAAGTGGATTTGAGGGATTGAAAGGGGACTTACTCTTATTTGTTTTACACAACACAGATGATAACTCGGGAAATGGCCTTATCCTAAACACATACTTATGACATAACTAATGTTCTATATGGGCCTACGTGTTTGCTTGTGGCCTAACTATGGGGTGTTACCATTACCTTATTAAATGATGTTATTTACAATTATGGGTTCTCAAAACTGCAACGCTGCACCCCTCCTTTCGCCAAGCTCGTCCCCGAGCCGAACCACTACAGTGAGGACGGCCGGCTTCAATACCTGGGTCAGGACTACTTTTTAACAATTAGTGTGACACTTAGGTGTAATTTTCCCTCTACATTTACTCTAACACCCTGTGTGCGACAGTCTTAAACACTAGATATGTCCCACCTGCTGCGTTGTGTACTATCTAACTGACTCACGCCCACAAATGACCGAATTACGGAATTGTTCGCAAACTACACATAAAGCCGGTGGGGAGCAAGTTATTTACAAGACTACTATTATTTACAAAACTACAACCCAGGACCTGTCTTTTGTGGGAAAAGAAAAGCAATTTTGAAAAGAGGAAGTACCGATTGCACTGCACTGCACCAATACACCATGCACCCATATGTACCACTGCACAAAAAGCACCAAAATGCAGCATCAAGAAAAATGCACAAAACATTTCAAAATAAATCATTGAGGTCTTGTGCTTGACTGCTGCGCCGCCATCTTCTTGCTTCGTTCTTGTCTTCCTTCGTTTTTGTAGGCCAGCAGGGCCAAATTGGGTGGTCCGACTGCTGCCATTTATGCCACTTAAAAACAGTGGTCCGCAAGGCAAGATGCTGCTGGGAGCAATGGTCTGCTCCAGCAAAATGCCAGGCCACAGAACGTGTGGTCCATATGGTGTACCGGTGCAGGTAGGCAGCAGGTAGCAGAGTGTGGCACAGAGTGCAGCTGCACAGCTCAGGGCACCTGCACACTCCCCTCGACAAAAGACCATGGGTCCATGAGTGGGGAGGAAGACAAAGCAGAGGTTATCGGGGGCAAGGACACAAGGGTACACACAATACAAGGCAATGCAACATGAGGGGCGTGGGAGAGCGAGCAGAGCAGGCCCGTCCCTATCGTCCGTCATCCCCCATGTCAGCCTACACTACCCTTGCCCCTCTCCGTATTTACACAATTTACAAATTCGTCTCTACCGTCTCGTCTCCCATATCTCCTCTAATCCAAATTCGTCATCAATCTCTCCTAAGGAGGAAGAGATGGAATATCACACAATGTCACACTTACGTCATGATGCGTCTTTCATGCCAAATGTCTGCCAAACTTGGTGTGGAGGCCTGTCACCTCAGTGAGTGGATGTGGATGGTGCGAAGAGATCTCATCCTAACTATCCTTCTAATTGACATTAACCATTTACTCTACCTGGGGTCTTGCCCTGCCAACTCAATTGGCCTCTTTACACTATGTGGTTCTAAAAACCGAATTCCCATTGACCATTCTGTGGTGCTCTACCAACTTGGGTCTCACTCCCCAATTTTTCTCTCTGTGCCCTTGCACAATTTCGGGTCTGGGTCATGTGGCTCCACCAGCAGGTGTACTTACCTGCACACCTCCGCCACTGAAGTCGCCACCCAAGCTTGCCTAGCTCCTGCGACTACCCTAACCTGGGGAAGGCCCTTCTGGCTCTCTTTCCCCACTAATGCCCTCTCTGGCATCGGACTACCCGGGTCCCCTCTTGGGATCCTCAGGCCCCACTGGACTCTCTAAACTCTACCTGGCTCCTAGAGCCTACCTGTGGCCTCACCTGGCCGACAGACTACTAGTGGTGGAGTGCCCATTTAACCATACTCACTAACAGGCTCACACGCCCAGCCATTCCATATACTCATGCACCCAACAAAACACATCGTTTCCACTACCCGCACCGCAGGCATCAATATCCAAACAATTTACCTATGCCCTCTACCAACTTTAAACTACCCTCCCCGGGTATTCGTGAAGAGGTCCATCTCTCCCCCATTCCCTCCTTCGCACCATGCACTCCACACCACTCATTCCACACTACTCACTCCACCATGCATTCCACACCATTTTCCATATAACCAAATCTCCACTTGCACCCTATGCAAGCACATTCACTCAAAACAATGCCATTCATCCACAATCCCTCACAATACATCACCTCTGGGCATTCCACCCATTGCCTCATTTCAACACGCTCACCACAAAGATACTCATTCAATTTCTCAATTCATCACTCTCACTCCAAACACATAGCATCATCTATCTAACTATTGCCCCCTAATACTCGTGCTTCCCGTCATCCCTTTATAATACGCACATCCCTCGTCATTATCATCCCTCTAATCTACTCTATGTCCCTATTACAGGTACAATGTCCCTACTAAATCTTGGGTCTCCTATGGTCATCTCTAGGGTCCCTACAATTATCCTAACCCTCCCTGGCTAGTTTTCACCACCAACCCCATAAGCTACAGCTCCTTTGCCCCCACGTAGGATGGTACAGCTACCACTCTCTCATGCAGGGTATTATTTCCACTATCATCATTCGTCCACTACACTCAGAGCCTCTCGGTACGTCGAAGCATTTTTACAGCTCGGCTTCGCAAGGCCGAGCAATGCATACGGGTGGTCTGTCTGCTGTAGGTTGGGTCCGTCCGGCATTCGATTCAGGGGAGGAGGTTTTGTCGGGCCAAGGCTCCAGGCACCATCTCTGCGCAACGCCTTGCGCTCCCATGTGTGATGGCCCATCCTTCCCCGGCCGGAGCACCGCCACCGCATGGGAGCACCGCTCCGAACCCTCCAACCTCCGCTCAAACTGGACCGGTCGCCTTGCCTGGCAAAACGCGGCATCGACCATACAGGGCCGGGCCCAGGCACGGATCGTGCACGGCGGTTCTTGCAAAACCGCCGCGGCAACGATCCCCCCAGGTCCCCATAGCACACAAAGCACCCGACGCACCGAGAGCTCACGTCGGCTATGTGTTGGCCTAAACGCTAACCCCCCAGTCTGGGTCGATGCTGGCTTCGCATTCTCGCATGCACACCTCGCGACCCACTCCTTTCTCACACATCGATGCGCTCCAGCATTTCCCATGCACCCCACACATGCCATCACCCACTCCTCCTCTACTACACACTCAGGTGCACACCACTCAGGCACACTCATTCCTTCCACACACTCCTCTGTTACACACTCTGTAACACTCATGGGTGTGCACTCTGTTGCACACCCAATCACAACCGCACACCCTCGCGCACACTCTTGCGCACACTCCTCTTCAACACACTTGGTTTCACTCTCTTCCCACACACACTCCGATGGGCACACGCTCTCGCACTCGGTATCACACATACACTACGGCGCCGTTTGCACACGTGCGCCATTCACTTTTACGCAGCGCACAAAGGACCTTCCACAAACGCCCGGGCGATGTCGCGATCCCAAGCGCGCGAAAAATCCTTTCGCGCCAAACACTTTTGCGCCAAACCTTTTCACGCCACACACCACCCGACTCACCTTGGTGCTCCCTCTTCACCTTTCCACCACCTGCAAACTGCCATTTGGGTTATGCAGCATGACATCATGATGCGAATCCACACTTTGCGCGCATTCCATCTCTATCTCCGATATATTCTCTGTCTCTGCCGTCTCTCCAACCCCAATTGCCACTATAATTTATTTTTCTTTTCTTAGCTCAACGACCACTGGCGCGCTTAAAAAAAATTCTTTTAATTCTGCGGCCGTCGGCTTTTCTATTCCCCGAGTCGCGATTTCTATCCCGGTCCAGTTACCTGCGCCTCGCTCTGGCTCTCTTTCCATTTGCTCCTCAAGTCGCGCTACCTAGTCGCGTACCTTTGCGACTTTCCTGCTCGGCTTGCGCTTCATGTCCTCCAATTGGCCCCCCAATTTGTTTTCTAATCCCCCCAATTTGCTTTCTAATCCCCCAATTTGATTTTCCATATCATTTTTCAATCACCCAATTTGGTTTCCCATATCATTTTTCAATCCCCAAATTTGGTCTCCAAATTGCTCTCCCATTCGGCTCATTTCACATTTCGACTCTGTCATGCACGCCCTGATTTGTGCCATAAAGACTTGCAGGTCCACAACCAATACTTGCGCAGTGGGCGCAGCCCTCATTGCCACGTTCGAGGCACCGCCATTTTCCTTCCGCTGCTACCTCCACTGCTGTACCCTCATCGATGTTCTCTTCCATTTCTCCCAATTGTCCCAATTCTTCCCTGGGGTCCTGGCTTAACTCTAACCCCTCCTCAGCTAACCGCACCGGCATCCGACTGCCTTGACTATCCATGGCACGATAAAAATTTAGATGTTACTACAATTTCGGCCGCTCGTAATTTTGAGTGCGTTAAGTGCACTTCGGGTCCAATCCCATTTCCTGACACCAATTGCTACGGATCTCTGAACTTCGGCCTTCACATTACCAAGAGGGGGTTAGTCCCCTTGTCTTTATACCAGCCGACGCGATCCTGGGGGTTATGATGTCCTTCCCGGGCAGCATTAGGTAGGGTTTTAGGACTAGGGATTCGCTATTACCTAAGTACTAACGCTGACCAGAAACGAGGAAATATCTCCCGCCCGAACCACGGCGTTAGTGGACACGCCGAGCGAAGCGAGCCACTATCCGGGCCATTAACAGGTACTAAACCCGATTCAAGCGGTTCCTAATCGTGCCACAGTTACCCAATGGAGAAATGAGCACGACGGTCGGATCAAGAGGAAACTGGAAGAACAAAGGATTTATTACTATTTGTACAAGAAGAGGAAAAGAAAGGATGCACAAGAAAGAGGAAGAAAAAAGGACACAGGGCAGCCTTTGACAGTCTTACTTATTCCCTGGACTCGGGCCCGTTCGCTCTCAGACTCGGTCTCAGACTAACTCACACAGGGATGCAGATGGTCGGGTTGAGGGTCCGGCGATGGCGTTCACAGCTCATCCGGTCCCCGACTCGTACCATGCAGCAGATCGAAACACGGCAGGCAGCTCCCCACGTGGCATTGGTGCGAGCGGACAATTATATCGGGGGAAGGTCGGTAAGCTGGTGATTATACAAAGCGCCTTTCACCCAAGTCCTTTTGCAATCAATGCTCAATCGCAATCAATCCCTCTCTCCAAGTCCTCTATGATGGCGCCTTCCCCAATGAGTCCTTCTGCATGCGCTCCTCCCCGATAAGTCCTTTAGACGCGCTCTCTCCCCGATAAGTCCTGGTGAGGGCTTTGCGTGTGTGCTTTTATGAGACAAGCCAGCAAACGCTCTGGAAGCCCCAGCCACGCCCTGTCAGGCAATGTTGCCTTAGCCCTGATTGGCTGGTGCGGTCTTACCGGCTCCGCCTTGATGGCTGCTTGACATGGCCACACTCCCACCACGCGCTCCTCCCTCTCTCTCAGGCCGACCTCATGTCATCTTGGCTCGTTCCAATGAACCAAACCAACCAAGGAACGGCGGCGCTGCTGGTGGCCAAAGTGCAACTTCGGCTAAACAAACCATCAAGGAGCAGCAGTGCTGCTGGTGGCCAAAGTGCAACTCCGGCTTAACAAACCATCAGGAGCAGCAAACGCTGCTGGTAGCCAAGTGTAACAAAGAGAGGGATGCCAAATGGGGCGCGAGATGGATTCCCCCATTGAAGTGGATTTGAGGGATTGAAAGGGGACTTACTCTTATTTGTTTTACACAACGCAGATGATAACTAGGGAAATGGCCTTATCCGAAACACATACTAATGACATAACTAATGTTCTACATGGGCCTACGTGTTTGCTTGCGGCTTAACTATGGGGTGTTACCTTTACCTTTATTAAATGATGTTATTTACAAGTGTGGGTTCTCAAAACTGCAACACTATATTATAATGTGCATTGGAGAAACAATATCGATGTGGATGAACAATAGCAATTCTCGAATTTTAATGTGATTATTGTTTCATTTGTATACATTCTATGAGTTATTCATTATTCCAATTAACCTGGTTTTTTTACGAATACTAACTTAACACGTTAATTTTATAATCGTCCCGTCTCGTTAAACATCAGGGAAAAACGTTTTTTTAATGGAGTAATCATGTGACAAAGCTTGATTTCCTCGAGATGGATCATTCCCTTTTCGCTGTGTTATCATTATCACCACTCACAAGGTGATATTTTTTGTGGGTTAAGTGGGACCCAAGCTCGGTCTCATCTCGAAAAATTGTGGACCTCGATCGGTCTCGCGTTATCTCTCATCTCTCGTGATCTCGGGTTGCACTGATTGCATGACGTCTTTGAATTTGGGTGACCTGGGCACGGGACCATGATTCACGTGCGTTAATCCGCGTAACAGCGCAACGCTCACTCGCACGTGGTTCATTCCTAACCCGGAAGCAGTCCCTGCTTCTTCTTTATCTTTGTTTTCTTTCGCACTGTAATGTGGCGGCAACATACAAATTGCTGACCTCATAAACAATCTCCTTTCAAAGAGAAAAATAATGATGTACAAAAACAGGAAGTCTTCAATTACGATGAAGAACTTCCGGGTGATCTTCCTCTGAGCCTCGTGCCGTGCTGCAACGGACAAAGGTTCACACGATCGGGTCGAATTTTAAGAGGTTTGTTCGGAGATTCTCATTTTATTATTAAAACTGAGAAAGATCTGTAAAACGTTCATTTTAAAGATAAAATAATTCTCTGTTCGTTGATGACGGGAATGAAGATAAGTTGAACGTGTTTTTATTTAATGTATGTTGAGGTATTTGGTTGTGCTTTTGATGAGGTGTTTTTCACTCGTTTTGTTTTATTCACTGCATTGGTTTATATGACGTCATCACAACTTCATGCAACGATGGTTAAATCTCTTTCTTCCTTTTAACTACAAACCAGGCAGAAAGTTTTTATAATTAACTTGTTTGTCCAATGTGGCGTCTAGAAGAGGATATAAAGGTTGTAGATGGATGAGGGATCTATGTGGCATTGGTACGGAAAAAAAATGTCGCTCCCATCTCCTACATCCAAAACTAAAGTAGGAGAATCTTCTCGAAAAAGTCGTTTCGGCTCCATATTAGAACCTACCTGGTCTGTTCATTGTCGAGGCAGGTATCTCTTTTCAGTACTCCAGATCATGGCAAAAGCAAAAATTAGGACTGCGGTTCCTGAAGCTCACCTGGATCAGGAGCAACAGTCACTCGAACCCCTCGCAGACCCCCTTAGACCCTGAATTTTGTTTTATATACCGTGAGCAAACTTTGTACATCACAGGTGATGAAGGTTGTCGTCTAGTGTCGTCGTAATTGTTTGTGTAGTTTTGGAGAAGAGAGCAAATCGTAGTTCAAATCGAAAAGAGTCAAACCCCCCCCCCCCCCCCGTCTCCTCCCCCTCCCCCTTCCTCCTGCCTCACCCTTCCTTTCCCCCCGTGTCTCATAAATAAAGAAGATGCAAGCACACCTGTTGCTCGGCCTAGCCTTTAAACTTTGGCACGCTCACTTGGCTGTACTGTACTGTCGAAATAAACGTCGAAAAGGCAAAATTGTAATACACACACACACACACACACACACACACACACACACACACACACACACACACACACACACACACACACACACACACACACACACCCAGTCGGACAAGTGTAGGTTGTGCAAGACAAACAGAAAGTACGAGTCACCTGCTCTCAGCATGCAAAAAACGATTATCAAAACGACTTTACACACAAAGGCACAACAAGTATGCAAAGTGATTCGTTTGATCTGCAAAATCTGCAAAATATCTGCATAAATTTAACTACATCCCAGTTCCAGAGAACTCGTGGAACCATGAACCAAGCGCAATCATTGAAAATGAGGATGTCATGCTCACATACGACCTGATGATTCCATAGACATAGAGCATGAACATAGAAAAGAAAGCATTGTATCTGGACATTGCACTCAGGAACAAAAAGAAAAAGACAGCATCGATGATTGAGATATCAGTACCCAGCGATTTTGGCTGTAGCAACGCAGAAATCAAGAAAATGACCAAATACCAGGATCTCTAAAATGAGGTCAAGAGACCATGGAAGCTGAAGAGCATCGGAATTGAAGGTGGCCCCGTTCCACCAACTGATACCCGCAAATGGAAATAACCAACGACATGCACACCCTCACATACACTGTCTCTGCCACGCCAGTCTATGTCTGTGGCTGTCTCCACCATGCCGGTTTGTGTCTGTCTGACTGTGTCACCCAAGTTTATGTCTATGTCTGTCTCACCTGCGCCATTCTGTCTGTGTCTGTCTCTGCCGCACCGGTCTGGATCTGTGTCTGACTTTTATGTGATTAACATACGCATTGTATCCTTGGCAGGTCATCGGTTGAATGGCCAACTTTTTGGAAAGGCTCAAGTCACAAGGCCTGAGAGCAGAAACAGGCCAATATCAGGATGATGGATTAATTCCCAAGTCTGGTATGTGACTGACATATGTTTTTAATTCCACCACAGCATGTCAAGAAGCAACCTTCGTGATTTAAATTTTTTTTTTTTTTACCTCTGCCACTAAAGGTGGATGGAGGTTAAGTTTTCACCCCAGTCTCTTTGTCTGTGAGCAGGATATCTCAAAACATTGTGGATGAATTCTGATGAAACTTAGTGGACAGGTTGCGTGTGTGACGGGAACGTGTTCATTAGATTTTGGTGAAGGTCCAGTTGCGGATCCCACAATTTGCCCATCTGCCGCGCAGCAGGGGACAGGGTTTTGCAATTGTGTGTGTCAAGATTCCGAGACGTAAAATATTAAACAATATTAAATCCTTCAGTAAAAAACAATACGAATAGTAAAAATATTATTCATGAGATCTTTTTGTAAATACAGTACAATATAAGAATTAAATATACGACAAATCAATGTTGCTAGGAATCATTGGTTGCTGGGATACAACAGCATGCAAAAAAACCTTGAAACAGTCACGTGAAAAAGTAAGTACACCCCATGTAAAGTCTTGACTTTTTCAACATATTTAAACATACAGTTATTTGATCTTCATTTCAACAATATTGATAGATAAAGGTGATATAATATAACAAATATCATGAAACATTTACATTTTGTAGTCCATTGTATAATTTAAATAAACATAAATGCAAATTTCGCATGTGGAAAAAGTAAGTACACCCCTGCAGTTATCACTACTTCAAATACCTAAAATTAGAATCAGGTGCACCAGCTCAGGTGCAAATGATTAGAACATCATTAGAGAGGATCTTGGAGGAACCTGCCTTATTTAAACCTCAGACATTTAGTTTGGTTTGCTCTTTGTTGTCAAAGTGTGCGGCGTCACCATGCCGAGATGAAAAGAGCTCTCTGGGGCCTTCAGAAAGAAGGTTATAGATGCCTACGAGTCTGGGAAGGGATTTAAAAAGTTCTCCAAACAATTTGAAATCAATCATCCGACTGTCCGAAAGATCATTTCGTCCGAAAGAAAGACGCCATTCTGTACAATCGGGTCACTCCATCCCCGTCCTCTGGTCGGCTCAGCGCACTCCCACTCATCGTCCCAGCGCACCTAGTCACGGCAACGCACAAAATCGCATCTCCTGCCTGCGAACCCTGGCGAAATCACCTGAATTCATCCCTGCTGTTCAAAACAACATCAAGCTCACCCTGTTCAACACCCGGTCCCTCAACAACAAATGCTTCATCCTCAACGACTACATCCTGGAGAACAAACTGAATTTTCTCTGTCTCACCGAAACCTGGCAACAACCACTGGACTACTACACGCTCAACCTCACCACACCCAATGGATATTCCTACGTCAATAAACCACGCTCGGTGGGCCGAGGTGGTGGAATTGCCGTTATCCACCGTCAAGACATCAGGACCAGCCTTATCCCCATCGCCTCATCCTCATCCTTTGAACACCTGGCTTTTAAACTCTCTGGTCACGCGCAGTCAGTCATGGCTGTCGTCTACCGCCCTCCCAAACCACACCCATTATTCCTGTCTGACTTCTACTTTCTGACCCAGCTATGTTCCCTCTCCCCCTCAATCCTCCTCCTTGGTGATTTCAATATCCACATGGACTCCACTGACTCCACAATAACCACTGACTTCACTGATTTACTCACCTGCTTTAACCTCACTCAACATGTCAACTTTCCTACGCATATCCGTGGTCACATTTTGGACCTTGTCTGCTCCACTGGATTAATTTTGCACCATCTCTCTGGCTCCGACCTCACCCTCTCTGACCACTTAGCCATCACTATGACCATCAACATCCCCACCCCAACACCAAGACATTATCGCACTATCAACTTCCGTAAGCTAAACGCTCTTTCACCTACCTCATTCTCATCCACCCTCTCTGAAAAAATGTCCACTTCTCCCTTCATTGACCTCCACACCCCTTCCGACCTCACTGACTACTACAACCACACTCTCTCCTCCTGCCTTGACCAGCTTGCGCCTGTAAAAACCAAAACAGTTTCTTTCACCCATTCTGCTCCCTGGTTTACCCCTGAACTCCGCCTGATGAAAACTCGTGCTCGCCAACTTGAAAGACTCCGCAATAAAACAGGTCTCACAGTTCACTCCCAAGCCTACAAGGACCACCTACAACACTACAAAGATGCCCTCTCCCACGCCCGCTCCGCCTACTACTCTCAAATTATCCACTCTGGCTCCGGAAACCCAAAAGCACTCTTCTCGACAAAAACAAACTCCTCCGCCCCCTGGACACCACCACCCAGTCATTCACAGTAGACAACTGCATCTCCTTCCTGTCTTTCTTCCAACGCAAAATTGACAACATCTACAACAGCTTGACCACTGCCGCACCCGCTCCCCCTCCAACTACCTGCCCCCCCTTATCCTGCCTTCCCCTGTCTCAATTCTCCCTGGTCTCCCCTACTGACCTCTCTGAACTCCTCAGAGGAATGAAAACTGCCACCTGCACTCTTGACCCCATCCCCTCCAGCTTTGTCAAGGCCTCCCTCCCTGCTCTCTCTCCACTTATCATTGCAACAAGAAACTCGTCCCTGTCTACAGGCATCGTCCCACCATCCCTCAAAATTGCTGCTGTTACCCCCATTCTAAAAAAACCTGGTCTAAACCCTGACACCCTAAACAACTTGAGATCTCGCGAGATCTTGGAGACGGCGGCAGGGATTTTCGAAGCTCCACACGGTCTCCACGTTTTTCGAAGTTAAGTCTGTTCACAATTGTATTTTGTCGAAACTGTATTTATCTTTCGGTGTGTGAAGTTATTGTGTGCAACTTTGGTTGTTTCTCGGTGTTTATCTTTCATAAATTGATCGTCTGTTTGCCGTGTCGCGAGCAAGGCCTTGTACAGTGTGCACTGTACAACCTTGAGGCTTTGTTTTTCTCTCAGTGGTCCGTCGTTTGTGATCCAATAACTTTCGTTCTCTGTATTCCCAGACTTTTCACCCATAGCCTACTTCCTTGTGTAAATCTCAACTCAAAAAAAAAAAAAAAAAAAAAAAAAAAAACATTTCCTTCTCTGTTCTCATTCGTTTATTCATTCTTATTCGTTCGTTCGTTCTTCGACCACGTGTTTCTCCCCCATTTCCCCAGATAGTTTTCACTCATTAACCTTCAATGTTTACACTTTCCCCTCAAGTTATGTATTCCGTCATATTTTATAACACCTTTTTCTTCTTCTTCTTTAAAAGGCTGCTTTCGACTTGCTCACCAAATCAATTCATCCCAAAAAAAATATCCATCTCCTATAGTGCCTTTGTTCTACATTCCCTAAACTCTCCTGCACTCCATCCTCCATCCAGCGTCCTTAAACGTATTTTTAACTCGAAGGTCACAAGAAACTCATTTTGCAATAAATGTTCGTTTCCCATAAATCATACACTTTCAAAAATCCAATCTCACCCCTCCCCTCCAAATCTTCCCCATAACCCCTCCCCTCCAAATCTTCCCCATCACCCCTCCCCTCCAAATCTTCCCCATCACCCATCCCTTTCAAATCTCCCCCCTTGCCCCCTCCCTCCTAAACTACTCCCTCACCCCTCCCCGCCACGACGCCCCCTCGCCCCTCCCCTCCTAGACTCCTGCCTCACCCCTCCCCTCCAAATCTCCCCCATATCCCATCCCTTTCAAATCCCTCCCCTTGTCCCTTCACTCCCAAACTCCCCCCTCACCCCTCCCCTTCAAATCTCCCCACCCTCATTGCTTCTCAATTTCCCCCCGCTCACTCCCCCTCCTCAAAGCGTCCTCCCCGCTTCTTCCCCCTTCAAACTCTCACCTCCATCTCCCCCAACCTTCTGCCTCGCTCTTCCCCCTCCTCAAATAACACCTCATTGTGGCTCACCCAATCACCATCAAACCTTTTGTCCGCCCCATCCTTCCCTTTCTCCGAGCTATTCTGAAATCTCTGACACACCTTCAACAGCTCTCCCTACCTCTTCCACCTCTTCCACATCTTACCCTACCCCTCCTCCCCCCTGTTCTGTATCTGATGCTCCCCCTTCCTCTTCATTAACGGTATGGACCTCAAACATCCGGGGCCTTCGTTCAAACTTAACTGATCTCTCCATACAGGTTGCTTCTGTCAAACCAGACGTGATCTGCTTAACAGAAACTTTCCTCCTTTATGATGTCTCTGATTCCATAGTATCTCTCCCGGGCTACTCCCTCCTCCGGTATGATAGACCTGAGCCTCGTCCTGGAGGCGGGGTTGCTATCTTTATCAAAAACTCTCTTCCTCACTCGCCCTGCACTGCACTCTCTCCACCTCACCCCCAGGAATACCTCTGGCTACGGCTTCCCCTTCGCTCCCACCTCTTGTTCATATGTGTGTTGTACCGTCCACCAAACAGTGATGACTCCATCTACATCTCGCTGTCTGATGATATGGACCAACTTCTATCTACTCATCCCAACTCTCTCTTCCTCATATGTGGTGATTTCAACTGTCATCATGCCAGTTGGCTGGGTGTGGGTACCTCTCTCACCAGCCATGGCTCCTCAGCAAAGGACTTCTGCGACTCACTGGGACTGACACAATCTGTCAATTTCCCGACCCGGATCTCAGTCAACGGAACATCTTCTCTTCTGGACTTGGTTATGACTAACTTCCCTGAAAATGTCTGCTGCTCTTCTTCTGCTCCGATCGGATCATCTGATCATGTCCTTGTTAAAGTGGACATCTCTCTGACCATCCTCAGGGAGCCTGCTCAGCGTCGACGAGTCTGGCATTTCACTCAGGCCAACTGGCACGGTCTTCAAGCAGCCATCAATCATCTGGACTGGTCTCCCATCTCTACCACCTCTGACATCAACTCATCCTGGGAATTCTTCCAAAGTAAATTGCTCTCTCTCATGCACAGATTTATCCCATCTCGTCTTCAGTTGTCATACCCTTCCTCCCGTCCATGGTACACGGAATCTTGTGGTGAGGCTGTTGCCCAGAAACAACTTGCCTTCGTCTCCTGGAAAGCAAATCCAACGGAAGGAAATCTCATTTCCTTTCACAAAGCCCGAAACAAGTGTGTGTCCACCCTCAGGAGAGCCAGGAAACAATATCTCTCCGTTCTCAAGACCGAACTCTCTTATCTGTCTCCCTCTTCCAAATCCTGGTGGCGTCTGGTCAAATCCGTTTCTGGTGTTTGTTCCCCCTCCATCCCCTCCCTTACCTCAAATGGCTACACAGCTGACTCCGCACGTGAAAAAGCTGAATGCCTCAACTCTGTGTTTGCCTCTAAATCTTGTGTCCCAAACCCATCCCTCTCTGTACCCACCATACCCAGTCGTACCCTGCTGCTCCTGGACTCCGTGTCCTTTCCTCCTGACAAGGTGGAAAAGTTTCTGTCAACCCTCGACTCTGATTCTGCAACTGGACCCGACGGCATCAGCCCACGGGTCCTAAAATCCTGCTCTGCTGCTCTATCTCACCCTCTCTCTGTTCTCTTCACCCTCTCTTTTGCTCAAGGTCAACTGCCATCTGCTTGGAAATCAGCCAACATCACCGCTTTGCACAAAAAAGGTGCAAAAACAGATCCTAGCAACTACAGACCAATCAGCCTTCTCCCAATTATCAGCAAAGTCATGGAATCCATCATTGCTTCTGATATGAAATCTTTCCTCTTCTCCAATGGCTTGATCTCTGATCATCAATTTGGTTTCAGACCAGGTCACTCTACTCTGGACATGCTGCTTCTGCTGTCTCAACAATGGATGGAGGTCCTCAATGCCAAACAGGAAATTAGAGCTGTCTCCCTCGACATATCACGTGCCTTCGACACGGTCTGGCACCCCGCTCTGCTCACCAAACTCTCCTCCTTTGGTATCCATGGAAATCTCCACGCATGGCTGGCGGACTTCCTCTCTAGTCGTCGTCAACGTGTGGCCCTGAATGGGTTTCTCTCATCTCCTCTTCCTGTTCAGGCTGGAGTTCCCCAAGGCAGTGTTCTGGGCCCCGTGCTTTTTCTGGTCTTCATCAATGATCTCTCTGACTCTCTCGAAAATCCTCTCTATCTCTTTGCTGATGACTCCACTCTCTGCCGCTCCATACCTCTTCCCTCAGATCGGCAGTCTGCTGCCTCCTCACTCTCTGAAGACCTGGACAAAATCACAGACTGGTCAAACAAGTGGAACATGTCTTTCAATCCTGACAAATCTCACACTCTTACTATGTCTCTCCGAAAAGATCGACTGGACAACCCTCCCATCTACTTTCTCAACAATCCTCTCCAAGAAGTTCTGTCGCTCAAGATTTTGGGTCTCACTATCTGCCATGATCTTTCTTGGGAAAACCACATTTCCAAGCTGGCCTCCAAAGCCAGTCGCCGACTGGGCATCCTCCGTCGTGCGAAGTCCTTCCTCGGCACACCTGAGCTCCTCACCACATACAAGGCTTTCATCCGCAGCTCAATGGAATACTGTTCTCCCCTATGGGCCGGTGCTCCTGCCTCACACCTAGCTCGGCTTCACGCTGTTGAAACCAAAGCTTTCAGAATTATTGGAATCTCCCGCGATGAAGCTATCTCTGAGGGCCTTTCACTCACTCACCGCAGGCAGGTAGGTGGTCTTTCTGTCTTCTACCGACTCCTCTCCGGCCTTGCTCCCCCAGCTCTCTCTGTGCTCTGTCCCCCAAATATTCCTACAGGTCGCACAAGATCTGCCAGCAACCCTCTGATGGTTAAACTGCCGAAATCTCGGCTCTCCGCTCACCTTCACTCTTTCATTCCTCTTTTCTCCCGCCTCTGGAACAAACTCCCTCACTCCCTTCAATCCCACTCCTCCCTCCAGGTCTTTAAAACAGCTGTTCACCACCATCTCTTATCTTCCCCCATCCAAAACCTTGATCTTTTCTACCCCCGCTAATTCACCCCAGATCCACCTTGTTTGAAATTCCAACTTCTTTCCTGGAAGTCCTGGCAGTGTCCATATGTTTTATACCTCTCCCACTGCCCCCTTCCCACGCCCCCCCCCCAAAGCCCTCGCCCTCTCTCAGATCTCTCGATGTCTCCATGTCTCTCGGTCCCTGCTCTCAAATGTTGTGTTTGTGTCCTTCCCCCTCTCTCCCCATCTTGTCTACCGCTCCCTATGTTATATGTTTTATGTGTCGGTTTGTCTTTCTGTGTGTTCATGTGATTAATGTTCGCTCTTTCACGAGCCTCGATATTGTATACAAAAAAAAAAAAAAAAAAAAAAAAAAAACTTCAGACCCATCTCCAACCTACCCTTTCTGTCGAAAGTTTTGGAACGCACTGTAGCCACTCAACTCAAACATCACCTCTCTGCCAATAACCTGTATGAAACATTCCAATCCGGATTCCGCTCCAACCACAGTACTGAAACTGCTCTCCTCAAAATCACCAACGACCTTCTCCTCTCCTCTGACGCTGGCAACCTCAACATTCTCGTCCTCCTCGACCTCAGCGCTGCCTTTGACACCATCGATCACACCATCCTCCTCACCCAACTTGAATCCACCTTTAACGTTACCGGCACTGCCCTCTCTTGGATTAAATCATACCTCTCTGATGGACGCCAGTTCATCTCCATCAATAACTGCAAATCCCCCACTGCTCCCCTCCCCCAAGGTGTCCCCCAAGGTTCAGTTATTGGCCCCCTCCTCTTCATCCTTTACCTGTCCCCCCTCGGTCACTTAATCCGCCGTCATGGTCTCCAATTCCACTGCTTCGCCGATGACATCCAGCTTTTCATCTCCACCAAGTCCGTCTCCACCGACACCCACTCTATCCTGACAAACTGCATCTCTGAAATAAAATCCTGGCTTCAAATCAACTTCCTCAAACTTAACTGTGATAAATCTGAAATCATCATCATTGGCCCAAAAACGCTCACAAAATCCACCCATAGCTTTGCCCTCAACATCGACGGTATCCCAGTATCCACCTCCCCTCTCATCCGGCATCTTGGCGTCATCTTTGACCAAACCCTCTCCTTCGACAAATACACTAAACAGATCACAAAGACAGCCTTCTTTCACCTGAAAAACATCGCCCGTCTCCGCTCATCCCTCTCCTCCACGGCTGCAGAAACCCTCATCCACGCCTTCATCACCTCCCGTCTGGACTACTGCAATAGCCTCCTCTATGGTTCACCCTCAACAATCACCAATAAACTCCAATACATTCAGAACTCCGCTGCCCGTCTACTCACCCATTCCCGGACCCGTGACCACATCACCCCCGTCCTTTACAAGCTTCACTGGCTCCCCATCTCCCAGAGAATCCAGTACAAAATCCTCCTCTTGACCTACAAAGCCCTCCATAACCTGGCCCCATCCTACCTGGCTGACCTCCTCTCCAGACACACTCCCACCCGCAACCTCCGCTCTGCTGGTACCAACCTCCTGACCCCCCCCCCCATCCGGACCAAATTCAGATCCTGGGGGGACAGGGCCTTCTCCATTGCTGCTCCCACCCTCTGGAACTCACTACCTCACACCATCAGAGACTCCTCCTCACTCACCACATTCAAAACATCACTCAAGATCCACCTGTTCAGCACTACATTCAACATTCAACCCACAGCATTTAACCCCTGACTATCACTTCTCCTTCTCCCTCCTTTTGCTTTAAATATTTCCCTATTGATTCTTGTCTTTTTGCAATTGTTGTTTTCATGTTTTGTTGTGCATTATGTTTTGCACTCTGTCAAAGCGCCTTTGGGCTTCATGAAAAGCGCTATACAAAATAAATGAATTATTATTATTATTATTATCATCTCCATGTGGAGAAGATTCCAAGCAACTGCCAACTTGTTCAGGCCAGGCCGCCCCAGCAAGTTCGCACGAGAGCAGACCGCAAGATGCTGAAAGAAGTCTCTAAGAACCCCAGAATGTCATCACGGGACCTACAGGTAGCTCTTGCACTGTTGACGTCAAAGTGCACGAGTCTACCATGAGAAAGAGGCTGCACAAATTTGATCTACATGGGAGGTACGACAGGAGGAAACCTTTCCTGTCCAGAAAGAACATCAGGGCAAGACTAAAGTTTGCCAATGAACACCGAGGCAAAGACCAGCACTTCTGGAACAATGTGCTCTGAACAGATGAGTCAAAGGTAGAGCTATTTAGCCACAGTACCAGAAGACATGTTTGACGAAAACCAAAGACAGCATTTGACCACAAGAACCTGATACCAACTGGAAAGCATGGTGGTGGAAATATTATGGTTTGGGACAGCTTTGCTGCATCAGGGCCTGGGCAGCTCACCATCATAGAATCCATGATGAATTCTTCATTGTACCAGAGGGTGCTTGAGGATAATGTGAGGCCATCTGTCGGAGAGTTGAAGCTCAACCGAAGGTAGACCTTGCAACATGACAATGACCCTAAACATACCAGTAAATCCACCAAGGAATGGCTGAAAAGAAAGAAATGGAGGGTTCTGGAATGGCCAAGTCAAAGCCCGGATCTAAATCCCATCGAGATGACATGGGGGGATTTGAAACGAGCTGTGCATGCAAGAAACCCCTCAAGCATCACACAGCTGAAACAATTCTGCATGGAGGAGTGGGCAAAAACTTCTCCCAGTCGATGTCAGAGACTGGTAGACAGTTATAAGAAACGCCTACTTGAGGTTGTTGTTTCTGCCAAAGGGGGCAATACCACCTATTAGAGCCAAGGGTGTACTTACTTTTTCCACATGCGAAATTTGCATTTATGTGTATTTAAATTATACAATGGACTACAAAATGTAAATGTTTCATGATATTTGTTATATTATATCGCCTTTATCTATCAATATTGTTACGGACCGAGGATTGGATGTTATTTACCGAGCGGAGGTAACCGCGGCCGAACAGTTGTTCCCCGTTCCTTCCCGACTCACCTGATTCACCCAGACGTTGGCCAAATCGCGCTATGCCAAATCAATGATAGAAAGGACACGACGACTGGGAAAGATGAAACGATGCAGTACAGTTCTCAAGACCTCCAGAGGAGGGTATAATTACAGTGGTGGAGAAAAGGGGGGTTGATTACAAGGCAGAGTGAGGTAAAGACACAGAAGAGATGGGCACTTAAATACAGTCTTATCTTAGCCCAGACAGACCACGGACAAACGGACAAGGTAGACTTACACAGGTATTGATGGCAGGAAGGGACAGGTAGGTCGATGGCACAAGGTGCACCTTGGCTCGGGGACAGGATAAACACAGTCCAAAGATGCAGGGAGGTGTCACAGCGCTCGGAGGGGACGTCTTGCTTTCTCTCAGCTCGGCGCGCATCTGACGTCACCTCCCTCTCACTGCGCATGCTCAGCGGGGAGTGACACGCCCTCGGCTGGTTGGTTCCGCCCCACTGGGGCCGGTCCGCCGCTTCCATTGGGTGCGGGGGTTACCGGGCTCCGCCCTTGACGAGGAGCCGACAGGGAGCCCCTGTTTGGTAACCCCGTCGAGCACATGTCCGATGGCGGCTCGTTGGGAAGGCCTGGTGCCCTCCCACCACTCCTACCAACCAAGCCGGAGTGAGGACGCGCACTCCCTGTGCTCGTTGTTGTTGTTGTTGTTGTTGTTGTTGTTGCTGAACTGTGAGGAAGAGCTGCGGGGAGGTATTGGGAGGTCCTAAACTTCCTCACGGTGCCATACAATCACATTCTGGTGCAACGAAGGGTCAGAATGAATGGAAACGAGTCCTTCACTGACATAGACTAAGAATAACTAGCAAGATGTCCTATAGTTGTCTTACATGAGATGTGGTGAACCTGGATGCGACATTTAATGGGGGAAATAGGGGGAGGTCGGGTCTACAGAGTGTTGTTTACAGAAAATGGGACTAGGGAATGGGGGATTGGGGAGAGATGGGAAGTATTGAGGAAATAGGGGAATATTTACAAGCGGATATGGATGGATGCAAATCCCATATCCACAACACTGCACCCTTCTCGACCTCGGGGCGTCCCGACCCGATAAATTTTTACCTACTTTAGTGTGGCACTCAGATGTAGTTCCCTCTACTATTAACTCAACCCTGAGTGCGACAGTTTTACAGATGTTCACAAATGAGTAAATATGTCCCCCTGCGACGTTGCACCCTTCTCCTAACAGAAACACACCCACAGGATAACCGAATCGCGGAAAGCATCCTCAAACTAAACATACAGCCGGTAGGGAGCATCATTTATACAAGACTACACTGATATTTACACCGATCCAGGACCTGTTCTTTGAGGAACACATGCAGATGTTATGCATAGGGAGAGCACGCATGCCAGCATCGATACACCAACCCACGAGTGCCCTGTGGCCCTACGGCCTTTAATAATGTGCAGAGCACCCCTTCCAAGCACCAAAAGCACCACCCCATTATGCACAGTCAGCACCATCCGGTGCACCAATAAAGTGTTCAATAAAAATGCACAATCAAGTGTCCATGGTCACCGGTGGTGTCGCAGCCGGCCGATGTTCTGCCGCTGGTCTTGCCTTCATGGAGTGCACTTGGCCTTCTGGCTTCTTTAGAAATAAAGAAAGGTGCCAACCGCGTCCATTTCTGAATTGTGGCCGTCAGGGGGGCCAACTAAAAGTGGTTCACCTCTATGGCATAGGTGCCACGTTGACCCAGAGGTCCATCAACGGGTGGTGCTTGACCGCAAAAGAACTGCGGTCCCTTGTGGGCGGCCACAAAAATTGCGGTCCATATGGTGTATCGATCCAGGCAGCAAGCAGCGGAAGTACAGGCCCACAACTGCGGAGCCAGCACCTCTCTCTCCTCTCTCTCTGCCCCAAAGCCAGATCCTCGGAGGTGGGAGACAAAAGAAGACAAGTGAGTAAGGTGGTAAGGGCGCAAAAGTGCATGCAATATAAGGTAATGCACACTGGGGGCACATGGGAACCAGGTGAGACAGGTACGTTCCTACCGTAGGCCCCCCCCCCCCCCACCAGGTAACCTACATTGCCCCTCCCTTACCCCTTATTGTATCCACAAAACACAACACTACCCATAAACATCTACTTTACACATCACAAACGTCCCTACTGTCTTCCCCGTTCCTCCCATAAACCAAATTCGTCTTCTCTCCCTCCTAACCAATCAAATTTGCCATTTCCAACTCTCATCAAAATTTGCCATCTCCAACTCAACATCAAAATTTGCCATCACCAATTCATCATCAGTCCCTCCTAAGGAGGGAGAGATGGAATCACCCCAATGTCTCATCCACGTCGTGATGCGTCTCACAAATCCAAACGGCAATTCTCCTTTCCTGCAACACAAAACAAAGGAAACACAGGTGTGGAGTCATCATCATCACCTCAGGTAAGTGGCTGCGTATGGTGCGACAGGTTCATCAATCCTAACTATTTCCTAAATGACTTTAACAACTTTACATTACCCGGGGTCTTTCTCCTGCCAAACCATTGGCCCTCATTACTCTATGTGGTTCGAAGAACCAAAATCCCATTGACCATCTGTGGTGCACACCATCAATTTGGGTCTCACTCCCCGATTCAACACTCGGTGCCCTTGCACAATTTCTGGGCTGAGACGTGTAGCTCTCCCAGCAGGTCTACCCACCTGCACACCTCCACCACTGCAGTTGCCACCCGAGCTTACCTAGCTCCTCACCCTAACCTAACTAACTGGGGAAGGCCCCTCCTGGCTCTGTCACCCCTCGGTGCCCTCTGGCACTGGGCTACCCGGGTCCGTCCTCCGGATCCTCGGGCCCCATCCACAACTACTCTACCGGCTCCCAGAGCCCACCTGCGGCCTCACCTGGCCGACATCCTCACAGTGGTGGAGTGCCCAAACCAACTACACACACTAACAGGCTACACACCCAGCCATTTCCACAACACTAATGCACCCATCCAATCACCATTCTTCCACCCGCACCACAGATGCCAATATCCAACCACAATTTACCTATACCCTCTACCTAACACTTACACTACCCGCCCCGGGTATCCGTGATGGGAGTCCACTCTTCCCCCATTCACACCTTCGCACCACGCACACCACTCCATACCACTTACTCAAACTCTCTCCACACCACTCATTCTCTGCTCCATATATTCCACACACCTGTACTTGCACACCTGTGCTCTCATACTTGGTGCCGCCTGCACCCTTCTCTCCCCCAAGCGCATTCGCGCTGATCCACAACACTCACTACTCACCATGACACTCATCCGCAATGCTCTCTCATTCATCACTTGTACACTCACACACACCTCGGAGCATTGCCTCACCGATGCCTCATTTGAAGCTGCTCACCAGCACTTCCATTCATACTGCATCATCTGCTCTGTCTACTCCCTTCTAAAACTCGCGCTCCTCCGTCTTCCCTTACACTCAGCGCTCCCACGTCATTATCAAACACTAAGCTACTACGTCCCCACTACAGGTACCAAGTCTCTTACTTAAATCTTGTCACCTATAGTCACCTCTAGTCCCTATCAATATAACCAAGCCCTCCCTGGCTCGGTTGTCATAGCCACCCCATAAACTATTGCGCATTTGCCCCCAATTTGTGAGGGATGACAGAGTTGCCATCCCACCACATCGGGCATCTCCCACTACCAATTTTGCACATCAAATTTCATCAAATCAAAAATTTGCCAATCCTACCCATCATCTGCCAATCATTACTGCCAATCCTTTGCCAATCATCAAATTTTGCCTTTTTCTAATTTTGGGTCCAAAACACTAACCTCATCACCCGTCTACTTACTAGATCCTCTCGGTGCGCCAATTCACTTCTAAAGCTCGGCTTCGTACAGCCGAGCAATGAATGCGGGTTCTTTGGTGCCGGTGGCTGGATGCGTCCGACACTCAGTGCAGGGAAGGAGGTTTGCCCGGGCCGAGATCCCACGCACCACCTCGGCACGGAGCCATCCAATGTCCCGATCTCGACCTGCCGGAACGCTTCAAAAAAAGGGGTCGCCGTGACGACCCTTCCTATCGGGCTGCCCGTTCCGCTTAGCGGAGCACGGACGCGGCCGTTCCAAGCGCGGCCCGGCGTGGATCGCGTATGGCGGTTCTTTCGAAACCACCGTGGTTCGGATCCCCGCTGGTCCTCGCGGCACGCGAAGCTGCTCGGCGCGCACCGAGGGCCCGATTCGGCTAAATGTCGTTCTAACCGCTAACCCGGTTACCGTCGATGCCTCACCTGCATGCTTACACCCCGCAGCCCGTTCCTTGCTCATACATCCAGCTGTTCCCATGCTCCTCGTCCTTGCACCTTCTCTTCCACACCCAGGTACACTCATTCCGCTCACAGACCTGGTCACACACCTGACCACCGAACACCTTGGCACACATTCGTTGCTCGCACACCTCACCAGCACACCTCTTCGCGCCCCCTCCTCGGTCACCTCCTCTGTGACAATCACAGGTGTGCTCTCACTCGCACACCCAACCACGTGCCTCACGACCAACTCAAGTGTGCATTCCCACACACGCTCTACCATTCCAGGTGTGCATCCTTCCATTCCAGGTGTACATCCTCTCTCACCTGCCACAACCAACTCATGCTCCGTGTCACTCTTACTACTCTCACCTCCACTCTGGACAGCGCACTCACCCTTACTCTCGACAGCGCACTCTTTCCTCATGCACCCGTCCGTTACACCCCTTTCTCGCACACACTCTTGCGCACACTCTCCCATTACACCCTCTGTAACACTCACCACCGGCGTGCATTCTCCCTTACTCTTGACAGCGCACTCTTTCCCCATGCACCTGTCCATTACACACCTTTCTCGCGCACCCTCTTGCGCACACTCTCCCGTTACATCCTCTGTAACGCTCATCACAGGCGTGCATTCTCCCTTACTCTTGACAGCGCACTCTTTCCCCATGCACCTGTCCATTACACACCTTTCTTGCGCACACCCTCCCGTTACATCCTCTGTAACACTCACCACAGGCGTGCATGCTTCCGTTACATCCTCTGTAACACTCCTCACTACGCGCTTCCATGTGCTCCCTCGCACACGCGCTACGACCGACTCACTCTCGACAGCACACTCACTCCTTGGCGCGCACTTTTTCCTCACACACCCCAGAGTCGGACTTACTCGCACACCTCCTTTTTCGCACACCAGACCTGTCGCACACTTCACCAACGGCCTCTCACAAACACCCGGGTCCATCTCGACCCCCAAGCTTATTAAATCACCTGGCGCATCATACGCACGACCATATTGGTCACCACTTACACCGGGTCCTCTTTCTCTTCGCTTCTCCTCCATCACCTGCGAATCCCTCATCCGGTTAATGAGCACATCATCATGATCCGAACACAGACTTTGGACCAATTCTTTTACTTCCTCTTTTATCTCTTTCTTATCCCCTCTCCGTCGCTTCTTAATTTCGCTCACCCCTTCTTCCACTTCTTCTAATTTCTGCTTCACCTCTTTTATTTCCCGGTGCGTCTCCTCAAGTTCGTCCTCTAAGGCTACCTTGACCGTTTCTATGTGCGTCCTCACCTGCCGGTCCTTCGTCTCCATTACCTCTGTCACCTCGTCCAACCTCCTTGTCAGTCCCTCACGTACCATCTGACATTGCCTCTGTGTCGCTATCAAGTCATTTTTTATGTCGTTTTGTGTCGCTTTTAACCCTCCTAGTACCGCAGTGTTCCTTTGAACCTGCTCCGTTAGTTCTTTTTGTCCCTCCGTCAGCTGTTCCACTCCCAGCGTCAACTCCTCTATACCACCTTGCAATTTTACAGTCCCCTTTCTCACCTCCTTCTCCATGCGCTCCTCACAGTGCCTCACCTCCTCGCGCACTCCTCCGACCTCCTCACTCACACCTCTTCTGATCTCCCCTCCCATCACTTGCATCTCCTGCCCAGATGCCACCCTCATCTGCTCCATTTCCTCCCTGTGAGCATCCAATTTAGTTTCAACCCCCATTCTGACCCCCTCTATCTGCTGCCCCATTTGTTTAACTTCCCTTTCCGCTTGGTCCCTCATGTCCCTCAATTTGCCTTCCCTACTGTTTTCTAACCCCTCTAACCCCTTTTTCATCCCTTCCATTTGATTCTCTTGAGCGGCCATTCTGTTTTCTACCCCCGTTAACCCCTCCTGTATTTCCCCTAATCTATTGTCTAATCCCTCAAATTTGTTGTCTAGTCCCTCAAATTTGTTTCCTAATCCCTCTATTCTACTCCCTAACCCTCCGATCTGGGCCCCCATGTCCTTCCTCAATTTCTCGCTATTGGACCCCATGTCATTCCTTAAACCCCCGATCTGGATTCCCATGTCCTCCCTCAATTTCTCGCTATTGTACCCCATGTCATTCCTTAATTGCTTGCCCATTCTTTGTTCCAATTGTTCGCTATTCTGGGCCAACAGGGCCCCTATTTGTGCCATGAGGACCTGCATGTCCATCGGCGGCACGGGTACAGCTACCGCAATCCCCTGCGCGGCGCCGACCTGTTGTTCGCGCTCCTCTTCCCCATGCCTAGCGCCGCCATTTTGCGAACCTGCCGCCCTCACTGCTTCGCTCTCCTCATGTCCCTCAATTTGGTCCTGGATCGACCCTGCCTCACTCTCCTCTACCGGAACCCAGCCGTCTTGATCTCCCATAGCGCGACTTTCAAAATTCGGGTTTTTGTAAAACAAAAGCAATTTCGGTACTTTATAATTTTGACCAAATTTTGTCTAGATGTTTTTTTTTTTTTTTTTTTTTTGGTTCGGGCCTCGTATCCCACTCCCCGACACCAGTTGTTACGGACCGCGGATTGGATGTTATTTACCGAGCGGAGGTAACCGCGGCCGAACAGTTGTTCCCCGTTCCTTCCCGACTCACCCAATTCACCCAGACGTTGGCCAAATCGCGCTATGCCAAATCAATGATAGAAAGGACACGACGACTGGGAAAGATGAAACGATGCAGTACAGTTCTCACGACCTCTGGAGGAGGGTATAATTACAGTGGTGGAGAAAAGGGTGGTTGATTACAAGGCAGAGTGAGGTAAAGACACAGAAGAGATGGGCACTTAAATACAGTCTTATCTTAGCCCAGACAGACCACGGACAAACGGACAAGGTAGACTTACACAGGGATTGATGGCAGGAAGAGACAGGTAGGTCGATGGCACAAGGTGCACCTTGGCTCGGGGACAGGATAAACACAGTCCAAAGATGCAGGGAGGTGTCACAGCGCTCGGAGGGGACGTCTTGCTTTCTCTCAGCTCGGCGCGCATCTGACGTCACCTCCCTCTCAATGCGCATGCTCAGCGGGGAGTGACACGCCCTCGGCTGGTTGGTTCCGCCCCACTGGGGCCGGTCCGCCGCTTCCATTGGGTGCGGGGGTTACCGGGCTCCGCCCTTGACGAGGAGCCGACAGGGAGCCCCTGTTTGGTAACCCCGTCGAGCACATGTCCGATGGCGGCTCGTTGGGAAGGCCTGGTGCCCTCCCACCACTCCTACCAACCAAGCCGGAGTGAGGATGCGCACTCCCTGCGCTCGTTGTTGTTGTTGTTGTTGTTGTTGTTGTTGTTGTTGCTGAACTGTGAGGAAGAGCTGCGGGGAGGTATTGGGAGGTCCTAAACTTCCTAACGGTGCCATACAATCACATTCTGGTGCAACGAAGGGTCAGAATTAATGGAAACGAATCCTTAACTGACATCGACTAAGAATAACTAGCAAGATGTCCTATAGTTGGCTTACATGAGATGCGGTGAACCTGGATGCGACATTTAATGGGGGAAATAGGGGGAGGTCGGGTCTACAGAGTGTTGTTTACAGAAAATGGGACTAGGGAATGGGGGATTGGGGAGAGTTGGGAAGTATTGAGGATATAGGGGAATATTTACAAGCGGATATGGATGGATGCAAATCCCATATCCGCAACAATATTGTTGAAATGAAGATCAAATAGCTGTATGTTGAAATATGTTGAAAAAGTCAAAACTTTACATGGGGTGTACTTACTTTTTCACGTGACTGTTGGTGACAGTTTGAACATTTGAAATACAGTTTGATCCCGAGGTAGGTGGTGTGGTCATGCTGGCTGGTAGATATGGTTTATTTAAGGAAAGATGTGCATGATTTAATGTATGATCATATCATGGAGTGTGCAAGTAAAGTTATAAATATATGATAATAAATCAAATCCCATTGCGAGTAAAGTTCGAATAAATGATGTTGCATTGATGAGTTGACTGACTGCCTGGACGCAACTGAGGTTGTGGATCTGCTGATGTACCATCTATTGTCCTTCTCCTTCCTTTCTGTTTGGTTATTTAATTATGTATTTTTTCTCTTTTGTCTTTGTTTAACGTGCCATGTTAAAGCGTCTTTGGGTTTCTTGAAAAGCCCGATACAAAATAAATGTATTATTATTATTATTATTATTATTATTATTATTGTGGATCCATGATCGAGGTTGTGGATCCGCCATTTGGAGAGGTCCTGGGCTGTAAGGATAGAAACCTTGAGGAAGAATGGTGCCCAGCTGATGGTCCGTGCAGTCGGGAAACAAGTCAATTGCTTACAGGTTAAGGCTCTTGCTTTCGGGAGAGGAACTATCTTTTGAGGTTTAAAATTTAAATAAAGTTGAATGTGGGATGTTCTGAAATTAATATCATTTACAGAAATCCTTTAAATTATTTATATTTAAGTTGAGGGACAACCAATACTGTACAATTAATTAAATGCAATTTAAAATAAAAATTAAAAAAGAGAAATAAGAATAGAAAATCATAAGAGATAGAATTGTGAGAAACAAAAATAAAAAAAACAGTGTGTGTGTGTGTGTGTGTGTGTGTGTGTGTGTGTGTGTGTGTGTGTGTGTGTGTGTGTGTGTGTGTGTGTGTGTGTGTGTGTGTGTGTGTGGATGTATATATGTATGTATGTGTGTGTGTGTGTGGATGTATATATGTATGTATGTGTGTGTGGATGTATATATGTATGTGTGGATGTATGTGTGTGTGTGTGTGGATGTATGTGTGTGTGTGTGTGTCTGTGAATAAGAGAGAGACAGAATTGTGAGGAACAGAAATGAAAAAACGAGATGTGTGTGTCTATCTTTTTTTTTTCTTTTTTTTTTTGTATACAGAGTCGAGGCTCGTGAAAGAGCTAACATTTATTAAACAAACAAATCAAACAAACAAGCAAACAAACTATATAAAAAGGGGGCGGTCGACAAGATGGGGAGAGAAGGGGAGGAAGCACACAAACACAACATTTGAGAGCAGGGACATCGGGAGATGTGTGGGAGGGAGAGGGCCTGGGGGGAGGCAGGATAGGTATAAAACGTAAGGACACCAAGGACTTCCAGGAACGAAGTCAAAAGTCACCTCAAAAAAGTGGATTTGGGGTGAAATTAGCGGGGGTAGAAAAGATCAAGGTTTTGGATTGGGGAAGATAAGATATGGTGGTGAACAGCCGTTTTAAAGACCTGGAGGGAGGAGTGGGATTGAAGAGCGTGAGGGAGTTTGTTCCAGAGGCGGGAGAAAAGAGGAATGAAGGAGTGAAGGTGAGCAGAGAGTCTTGATTTTGGCAGTTTAACCATAAGAGGGTTGCAGGCAGATCTTGTGCGACCTGTAGGAATATTTGGGGGACAGAGCCCAGAGAGAGCTGGGGGAGCAAGGCTGGAGAGGAGTCGGTAGAAGACGGAAAGACCACCAACCTGCCTGCGGTGAGTAAGTGAAAGGCCCTCGGAGATAGCGTCATCGCGGGAGATTCCAATGATTCTGAACGCTTTGGTTTCAACAGCGTGAAGACGAGCTAGGTGTGAGGCAGGAGCACCAGCCCAGAGGGGAGAGCAGTACTCCATTGAGCTGCGGATGAAAGCCTTGTATGTGGTGAGGAGCTCAGGTGTGCCAAGGAAGGACTTCGCACGACGGAGGATGCCCAGTCGGCGACTGGCTTTGGAGGCCAGCTTGGAAATGTGGTTTTCCCAGGAAAGATCATGGCAGATAGTGAGACCCAAAAGCTTGAGTGACAGAACTTCTTGGAGAGGATTATTCAGAAAGTAGATGGGAGGGTTGCCCAGTCGGTCTTTTCGGAGAGACATCGTAAGAGTGTGAGATTTGTCAGGATTGAAAGACATGTTCCACTTGTTTGCCCAGTCTGTGATTTTGTCCAGGTCTGCAGAGAGTGAGGAGGCTGCAGACTGCCGATCTGAGGGATGACGAATGGAGCGGCAGAGAGTGGAGTCATCAGCAAAGAGATAGAGAGGATTTTCAAGAGAGTCAGAGAGATCATTGATGAAGAACAGAAAAAGCACAGGACCCAGAACACTGCCTTGGGGAACTCCAGCCTGAACAGGAAGAGGAGATGAGAGAAACCCATTCAGGGCCACACGTTGACTATGACTATAGAGGAAGTCTGCCAGCCATGCGTGGAGATTTCCATGGATACCAAAGGAGGAGAGTTTGGTGAGCAGAGCGGGGTGCCAGACCGTATCGAAGGCACGAGATACGTCGAGGGAGACAGCTCTAATTTCCTGTTTGGCATTGAGGACCTCCATCCATTGTTGAGACAGCAGAAGCAGCATGTCCAGAGTAGAGTGACCTGGTCTGAAACCAAATTGATGATCAGAGATCAAGCCATTGGAGAAGAGGAAAGATTTCATATCCGAAGCAATGATGGATTCCATGACTTTGCTGATAATTGGGAGAAGGCTGATTGGTCTGTAGTTGCTAGGATCTGTTTTTGCACCTTTTTTGTGCAAAGCGGTGATGTTGACTGATTTCCAAGCAGATGGCAGTTGACCTTGAGCAAAAGAGAGGGTGAAGAGAACAGAGAGAGGGAGTGAAAGAGCGGAAGAACAGGATTTTAGGACCCGTGGGCTGATGCCGTCAGGTCCAGTTGCAGAATCAGAGTCGAGGGTTGACAGAAACCTTTCCACCTTGTCAGGAGGAAAGGACAAGGAGTCTAGGAGCAGCTGGGTACGACTGGGTCTTGTTGCGTTTTATTTATATTTTTTTGGACACAGAAGCCCAAGTAAGAGCAAACATGTTGAACATGAAAACATGTGCAAACACATAAAATATACAATGAAGGGAGCGGGAGACAAGAGAGGGAGACAGAGGGAAGCACACAAGCACAACAACAGTAGAGGACAGGGACATCGGTAGATCCGTGGGAGGGGGAGGGCTGCGGGAGGAGGGAGGGGTACACGGTATAAAGCAAATGAACACTACTAGGAATTTCAGGAAGGAAGTTGGGGATTGAAAGAGGTGGATTTGGGGTGTTTTAGCGGAGGTAGAAAAGGTTAAGGTTTTGGATGGGGGAAGACAAGAGATGGTGGTGAACAACTGTTTAAAAGACTTGGAGGGAGGAGAGTGATTGAAGAATGTGTGGGAGTTTATTCCAGAGGCAGGAGAAAAGAGGAATTGAAAGAGTGAAGGTGAGCAGAGAGTCTTGATTTTGGCAGTTTCCCCAGAAGAGCATTGCTGGCAGATCTTGTGCATCCTGCACGAATATTTTGGGGACAGAGCACAGACAGAGCGGGGGGGGGGGGGGGGGAAGGCCGGAGAGGAGTCGGCAGAAGAAAGAAAGACCACCAACCTGCCTGGGGTGACAGAGACAAAGGCCCTCAGATCGGCTTTGTTGCAGGAGATTCCAATGATTCTGAATGCTTTGGTTTCAACCATGTGAAGCCGAGCTTGGAGTGAGGCAGCAGCACCAGCCCAGAGGGGAGAGCAGTATTCTATTGAGCTGTGGATGAAAGCTTTGTTTGTGGTGAGGAGCTCAGAAGTACCCAGTGACGACTTGCATGATGTGGGATGCCCAGACAGTGACTCGATTTGGAGGGCAGCTGGGAAATGTGGTTTTCCCAGGAAAGATCATGGCAGATAGTGAGACCCAAAAGCTTGAGGGACAGAACTCCTTCAAGAGGATTGTTCAGAAAGTAGATGGGAGGGTTGTGCAGGCGGTCTTTTCAGAGAGACAAAGTGAGAGTGAGAGATTTGTCAGGATTGAAAGACATGTTCCACTTGTTTGACCAGTTTGTGATGTTGGCCAAGTCTTCAAAGAGTGAAGAGGCTGCTGCCTGCCGATTTGAGGGTTGAGTTATGGAGCGGCAGAGAGTGGGGTCTATTAATGGGCGATGAGAGAATTCCCTTCAGGGCCACGTGCAGACTGCGACTAGAAAGGAAGTCTGCAAGCCATGCGTGGAGGTTTCCAAGGATACTTTAAGAGGAGAGTTTGGTGAGAAGGGTGGGATGCCTGAACGTATCGAAGGATGTGATATGTCAAGGGATACAGCTCTGATTTCCTATTTGGCATTGAGGACCTCCATCCATTGTTGAGACAGCAGTAGCTGCATACCCAGAGTAGAATGACCTGGTCTGAATCCAAATTGATGATCCGAGATCAAGGCGTTGGAGAAGAGGAATGATTTGATGTCAGAAGCGATGACGGCTTCCATGACCTTGCTGATTAATTGGGAGCAGGCTGATTGGTCTGCAGTTGCAATGATCTGTTTTTGCACCTTTTTTATGTGAAGCGGTAATGTTGGCTGATTTCCAAGCAGAAGGCAGATGGCAGATGATCTTGAGCAAAAGAAAGGGCGAAGAGAACAGAGAGAGGGTGAGATAAAGCAGCAAAGCAGGATTTTGGGACCCGTGGGCTGATGCCGTCTGGTCCAGTTGCAGAATCGGAGTCGAGGTTTGACAGAAACTTCTAAGCCTTGTCAGGAGAGAAGGACACCAAATTCAGGATCAGCTGGGTCTGATTGTGTAAGGTGGGTACAGAGAGAGAGATGGATTTGAGACACAAGATTTTGAGGCAAACACAGAGTTGAGGCATTCGGCTTTATAAAGTTTTTTTTCTTTATTTTCTAATAAGCTAGTTTTCGGTTTGTGGGGGTGGAGGATGAAATATCATCGTATCAATACGATAGTATCGGTGTAGCATGTATCGTGGATGCGTCGGTGACTTCTCAATGCATTCAAGCAGGGAAACTGGAGGTTAAGATTGTTTATGTCTTAACACCAGGGGGGGGGGGTGGGAGGGATTGGCAAATAAACCCCGCATCACAGGTCGAGCCGAGTCATTGCTCGAGAAGGTATGGAGTGTTTCGAGAGAGCTCGGCCGTTGGTCGGCGTTGTGTCATGGTGACGTCAGAGTGAGAAGGTTCAGAAAGGAAGAAGAAGAAGAGTTTTGTGAGCTCTCTCTCGGTCTGACTTTTGTCGCTGGGGGTCGCGTTTTGGTCTCATGTGTGACTATGAGGAGACTTTCGGAAGCTTTTGTTGAACTTTTGCGATCGTGAAGAGGAGCAATGAGGTGGCGGTTTGCAGGGCTCTTGGCGCTTCAGATGGAGAGAGAGAGAGAGAGGAAAAAGAGGGCTGTCTTCACAGCTCACTCGACAGCTCTATGCACGTCGCCATCATCAGCTCGGCGCAATATTGGGCGCTCAGGTGCAGGAAGCGTTGGACTTGGCCACCCTGTGCTGCCAACTTCATTCAACGATCTCGTTGAGCAAGCTGAGTGCAGGCCGACTAAAATAAACCATTTATTTTATTTTATATTTTACCTTGTGTGTTTCTGTGTCTGCGTGGAGGGTTTGAAATCTGAAATCCTCAAATTTCAAGTCAATCGGATGAAAATCTTGCTTATGGCTTTTGGTGAAGTTTCGTGAAGATCAGTTGAAAATTGCGACCTGCAGGCGACTGACATAGACAGAATAATGCACAAGACCAACCAATATACAGTCACGCATCGCTTAACGTCCTAGATACGTTCTTGGAAACGTGCCGTTAACCGACTTGGATGTTGTCCGAACATCACATTGTGAACTTTGTATTTATACTTACGTGGATGTGGAATATTGCAGTGTACTTGTGCTGTACAATATTGACTAAATTCACGAGATAACGTGCACAACTAATGAAACACAGAGGTGAAGAAGGCTAATAAAAACAAGCACTCTGAGTATTGCGCTGCAATGCATGTCCCCTACCGGCAGTCTGTCGTCCGGAAAACTGTTGGGGAAATTACCAAGGGTTATTCACCCACAGATTCTGAATCGTTCCCAATCGCTATTTACCTCAGGACGGGCTCGCCTGTGATTCGCACTTGGGACTTCGATTTATACACCTTGCAGACAGGTCAGCAGAAGCACCATAAATAAGTTGTTGATAAAGAACCTTTCAAGTCGCTAAATATCAGTAATTCATTATATTTTCCGGTTCACGATCAATGATTGATGTTATATGTGTTGCTTGACTTGGCTCTGCCCCTCACGAAAGCACGCACTGTGTCGCGCTGTTGACGTTCGTGAGACGAGGCTGAGGGCGTGCGGTGCGGCTTGAGGAGAACTCGAGAATAAACAAGAGATATCCATTTAAAAAAAATACTTTCGTTAAATTAACGATATCTGCCAAACCACGTGCCTTATCGCAAATTCCAAAAGGACATTTTAGTAGATTGACATGCTGAACAGATCTGTGAGGTTTCCCCTCGATGGGATGAAAAATGCAGGAGGAGCTCGGTTTTAAAGGTTCATGCTCAAAAACGTCATAACTCTGAAACCATGTGACGCATGATGTCATGCTCGCTTACTTTTTTGAACGTCATGGGAATGCGACTCTGCCTACAAAGTTTGGCCTCGACCTGTTCAGCCGTTGCAGAGAAAAAGTGGTTTTCGTGTTTTCACGAAAACAATATGGAGGTCGAACCACGTGACCTGTGATGTCACAATTACCATTAAAATATTCTACAGACCGAGTCCCCCCCTATGGTGAAAATTTGATCTCAATCGGTCCAATTATTGCAGAGAAAATCTTTTTTAAAGGAAATTAAAACTTAAAATGGCACTGAGTTAAGGATCATCAGAATTATCAGAATTTCCAAAGTTCAAAGTGCCATAACTTTGTCAAAAATGATCGAAACGTCGTGAAGTTCGAACCCGACCTGTAACTTATCATGAGCAAACCATGTACCAAGCTTGAAATCATTAGCATTAAGAGTTTAGAAAAAAAGGCCGGAAAACTGTTCTTTGCATGATGGACTGATGGACTGATGGACTGATGGACTGATGGACTGATGGACTGATGGACTGATGGACTGACTGACAGACGGAGGGATGGCGTGCAAACCTATAGTCCCCTCCGGTGTGCACCGGTAGGGGACGAATTACATAACTTCGACATTAGCTAATATATTGAAGTTAAAAAATAAGGTATAATACACATACAGTAAAACAGGTACAGTACTGTATAGTAAAGTAAAATTAAACAGTACACAGTTCAGACTGAGAGGTCATTATCGTCGTGATCGTGGAGTGCGACATGCCGAAATCACATGCGATGGCATTCACAGATTTGCCGCCCTCACACTCTGGTGGCAGTGTCTTAGTATTTTCTGCTTCTCTTCCAAATAAATGCTTTTGCGTTGTTTCTTGCTGCTGCAACCACTCGGGCTGGTTGCGCTGTGTTTGGGACCCATGATTAACTTTAGGGTGGATTGATTTCAATAAAATCAAATGAAAAGACAAAGGAACAAGCGTTACGCCTAGGTCCCCCGTCGGGGAAGTGATGAGTTGTTTTTTTTTTGTTTTTTTTTTGTATACAAGATCGAGGCTCGTGAAAGAGCGAACATTAATCACACAGAAAAACAAACAGACACATAAAACAAATAACATCGGGAGCGGTAGACAAGATGGGGAGAGAGGGGGAAGGACACAAACACAACATTTGAGAGCAGGGACCGAGAGACATGGAGACATTGAGAGAACTGTGGGAGGGAGAGGGCTTTGGGGGGGAGGCATGGGAAGGGGTGGGGGGGCGGGAGAGGTATAAAACATATGGACACTGCCAGGACTTCCAGGAAAGAAGTTGGAATTTCAAACAAGGTGGATCTGGGGTGAATTAGTGGGGGTAGAAAAGATCAAGGTTTTGGATGGGGGAAGATAAGAGATGGTGGTGAACAGCTGTTTTAAAGACCTGGAGGGAGGAGTGTGATTGAAGTGAGTGTGGGAGTTTGTTCCAGAGGCGGGAGAAAAGAGGAATGAAAGAGTGAAGGTGAGCAGAGAGCCGAGATTTCGGCAGTTTAACCATCAGAGGGTGGCTGGCAGATCTTGTGCGACCTGTAGGAATATTTGGGGGACAGAGCACAGAGAGAGCTGGGGGAGCAAGGCCGGAGAGGAGTCTGTCGAAGACAGAAAGACCACCTACCTGCCTGCGGTGAGTGAGTGAAAGGCCCTCAGAGATAGCTTCATCGCGGGAGATTCCAATGATTCTGAAAGCTTTGGATTCAACAGCGTGAAGCCGAGCCAGGTGTGAGGCAGGAGCACCAGCCCATAGGGGAGAACAGTATTCCATTGAGCTGCGGATGAAAGCCTTGTATGTGGTGAGGAGCTCAGGTGTGCCTAGGAAGGACTTCGCACGACGGAGGATGCCCAGTCGGCGAATGGCTTTGGAGGCCAGCTTGGAAATGTGGTTTTCCCAAGAAAGATCATGGCAGATAGTGAGACCCAAAAGCTTTAGCGAAAGAACTTCTTGGAGAGGATTGTTGAGAAAGTGGATGGGAGGGTTGTCCATTCGATCGTTTCGGAGAGACATAGTAAGAGTGTGAGATTTGTCAGGATTGAAAGACATGTTCCACTTGTTTCACCAGACTGTGATTTTGTCCAGGTCTTCAGAGAGTGAGGAGGCTGCAGACTGCCGATCTGAGGGAAGAGGAATGGAGCGGCAGAGAGTGGAGTCATCAGCAAAGAGATAGAGAGGATTTTCCAGAGAGTCGGAGAGATCATTGATAAAGACCAGAAAAAGCACAGGGCCCAGAACACTGCCTTGGGGAACCCAGAACGAGGGGTTTGGCTTTGAGAGGGCGTGGGGAGAACCGTCGAGCAGGTTCGCGAAGGTTGAAGGGCGTGGCCTATATAACCCGCACCACGACGCCCCCATGGGACGACGCACAAGAGAGGAGACGAGATAAGCGACGCGCAAGAGAGGAGACGAGATAAGAGACGCGCAAGAGAGGAGACGAGATAAGAGACACGCAAGAGAGGAGACGATATAGGAGACGAGTGAGAGGAGTCCTGAGAGCAAGCATTGAAAGAGAGTCCTGAGAGCAAGCATTGAAAGAGAGTCCTGAGAGCAAGCATTGAAAGAGAGTCCTGAGAGCAAGCATTGAAAGAGAGTCCTGAGAGGCGCGTAAGAGAGAGTCCTGAGAGCAAGCATTGAAAGAGAGTCCTGAGAGCAAGCATTGAAAGAGAGTCCTGAGAGCAAGCGTTGAGAGAGAGTCCTGAGAGCAAGCAAGAGCAGTACCACGCAGCTTTGACTCCACCAGGCAGCTCCGACCCATTACCCCACGGGAGCCAGATTGCGGTGGCATCGGTGGCCGTCGAGGTCCAGCCCGACGTCCCGTGCGGGGTCAAGCTCCAGCCAGCTCCGTGCCTTCCTCTCCCTCCAGCCATCCACTTCCTGCCATTCCTGTCATCATCCCCCGTGTAAGTGTGCTTGTAGTCTCTTTGTCTTGTCCTTGGGGTATAAGTTAAGCCTGTTTAGATAAGCTAGCATTTTCACTGTGTCCGCTTCTTCTTCTTCTGTTTTTATTTTATTGTCTTTTCCTACTCCTTGGTTGCTTTCAATTGTGTAAATAGTAAATAAATCATATTTGTATTTCTTACCCTTTGCCATTCTTTCCTCTACATCCGTCGTTGTTGTCTTTTCCCTCATTGAAAACCTGTGGCACGATTTGGCCAACATTTGAGAATCAGGTTAGTCTTTGTTAACGGTTCGTGCTGCGGTTGCTAAACACCGCTCGGCAATCAATTAACATCTGTCCGCGGTACGAACGGGGCGGTGCACCGGCCTTTCCAGAGGTCGCGGTACGGCGCCAGGGACCACGTCGGTCAGCAATAAACAAGGGGTCTAATCCCCCCTCAAAGGGGAACCATAGGCCGACGTTGGGTTCCGTAACAATATTAATGTCCTTTTTCATGTCTGAATAAACATCATCAGTATTAATTTTCAAAATTCTGTATCCATATAAAGTAGATTAACATCATTTTGATATTTCTTCCTCAAGTTATTGTAAAAGTAATCATACATCAAGGACTTTGATAAATCAAGTATTGAGGTACCAATGTAAATAGATTTGTCCATCTCAACGCTTTCCCTCATCAAATCTATCGCACAAAAGTTTTCCGTAAAAACTTCTACTTTCGAGAAGCTTGGTCTGTTGATTAATTTTGATGCTTGTTTCCATGATGTTGATACACGAATGTTTTGTCTCTTTCTAACATTCTCCATCGTTTTTCCAAATACAGCATTATTCATCAACTTATAAAAGTCTTTCTCAAAATCATTCTTTGATTCAATCCTGCGTTGTGTGTTAAAATCAATGTACTCTTTAAACCAATGACTCTGATTAAACTTGAGGATCCTATGTATCTTTTCAACATGGAGACCCTTTGAAAGACATTGTCTCAAATTTCTTTGATGGAGCATATAATTTTTCTTGTTGTATAGTGTTGTTAGAAGCTTCTCTGACACTTTACCCTTTGCATTAAATGATTGTTGATAATCACTTAACCACTCCTTCTTTGGAATTTCCTTTTCACAAGCAAACGGGAGATCTTTGTGTGGGTTATGGAGTTCTTCGGGATATTTAAAATCGACCTCAAAATAATAACCGACCTTTGAATCATCCAATTATTTTTGTGTAGAGACACATACATCTTGTAAAACCTTTTTGTAGTCTTTTTCCTTTACCCATCTAAGTTTTCCATAAGGAAGAGCCTGAGACATTGCCCAGCCTTACAGGTTGTTCACGTCATAGTACATCAAGTAAGAACTCTCTTTCGTTGAATCATAATTCAGAAGATATTTGTTATTTGCTTTTGCGTATCTGATCGAGCATACTTGTGAAATTCCACCTCTTTTTGCCATTTCAATCATCAAAAGCATATCGACATCGGTTATCAAATCCAAAACTTGTTTTGTCATTTTCAACATCGCACTCCAGGCCAATCCAGGAGCAGTGTAATAGTGAGCAGGATCCAATCCATATCCAGAATGACATTGTTCTGAAAGCCTCAAACACATCAGCCAACAAAAGCACATCAGTTTTGAGATACAAATCGTGATACTCACTAAGATTCTTGATGTTATATTTTCCCAAACATTTTGTGTGTGTACATAATCTTTATCAGATATATGTCTATTATTTAATTTATTATAGAAATTTTCTTTTGAAGGAAGTTGTGTTTCATTGAATCTCTCAAATGAGCCCATATAGTCATAGGGATAAATTCCCATTTGTGTTCGTAAATCTTTGTCTGAAAAATACTCTGAAAGACATGGAAACTCTTTTAGATTTTGAACCAAGTTAGCCAATGGACTTGTCATGAATTTAAATGTATCAAGAAATCTGATCTAAGTTATAGGAGATGTATGAATTGTTTTTGTGAATGAAATGTATTTCTGATCTGTGTTTGGAATTGCTGAGATACTTCCAGAAGTCTTTGAGAGTTCCTTGATAAATAGATGAGTGTCATAATTAGCATTGTTATGAAGAAAGACAGGAATGAAAGAGGGGAGTTCAAAATTAATGTTACAACATTGATGAGCCGGACCTCCATATTTACCAGTGAGATGACAATGATCTCTAACCTTCAGGCCTTCACCAATTTTCTCCTCACAAATATGACAGACATTGTTTTTTCTAAATTTCCTTTTCTCTTCACTCATCAAGGACATTGGTTTATTGGTTTCTCTCATTATCTTGGTTAATCGAACACAGTCTTTTTCTAGTCGTTTCACAAACTCCTCTGGGGTATTTGAGCCTCTATACACCTCCAACTTGTTATATTCATCACCAACGGATGATTTGATATAATAACAAAAACCACAAGGAGTATGTTTTTGATATTTATTTGTGTATGATTCTTTTGGATCTGGAGAAGCAGTATCAATTTTTTCTAGAATACGTTCAAAATCAGCATATATAACAAATGGATGTTTTATTGTTTTCTTCTCATCCTTGAATGAGATATTTGAGCCTTCTTTAGGCATATTGATTACCGTTGATTTATGTTCACCACAATAATTTGAATGTTTATCTAATCTTGTGTATGGAAGAAGTTAAGACAACGCATACAAATATATATTTTATTTGTTCTTTTACATACCTGTGGTTTTTTTAATTTTGTAATATCTTTGATGTATGTATAATGTGAATTTTCCTCTGAATTAAAATATAGAAGATTAATATGAGTTTGATTATAATTTTCAGAAAGCTTTAAAATCTGAATGTTTGTTTCCATCAGACCATAAACATTAACTGATAAATTATTCATCTTTTCAAATTTAGGAATATCATTTAAAGTCATTGGAAAATTTAGATCTTTTGTATTCAACGTATTCTCATATTTTTTATGATGACATACTCTTTCAACATGACTATCTTGTGGATGTAGATGTGCTAGAATAGACCAGAGAAAACATTTATTGTCTTTATTTTTGATCTTGACAACTGCTTTTCTATTTTTGATAACACTAGGTAAATCAATGTAAGAAGAAGCGTTTAGAGGATCTGATTTAAGAATATGAATGTCAATAAATAGTATCCCATCTATATTGAAACCACTTCCAGTAATAGTATGCTCATGTTCTTGTTCTTGCTGGATCAGTTCATCATAAACGGGATTAACCTGATTGTATGTTGTTATAAAGTGTGTGCCTGTTCTCATGTAAGCTGTATCAGTGAAAACATCACCAGTGAATGGATCTTCTTTTGAGATTTTCATTTTAATACCCATATAGAACTTGATTGATTTCAACTCAATAAGAGTCTTCTCAATAAAATCTTTCACAGAGGGTTTGATGATATCCACAGCCTCAACAATTGAGTTGGGGCCAGGAGGATGAAAGTCAAATATGTGCATTCTGATATGATTTTTGAAAGCACCATCAGTATTCTTAATAGGAAACAATTTTGACAAGTGTTTCTTTGTTTTAAGATAGGCTTTAAACCCCTTCTTGAGGGTGGTTGTTTTACAGACCTTACAATATTTTGTTTCAGGTGGAAGAGGGGAAAGTTTGTTAAGAATGTTGTGTGTGTTTTGCGGTGAGAATATGTTGTTTATAATATTTTACTTACTTCTCGCAAGTATCACAATAAACCATATTTATAACGTGAGAAAACGTGGTGTTTTATATATATCGCTGTGCTTAAAATAAAACACTTTTGAGCTTTACAGCTCTGTTTTATATATATCGCTGTGCTTAAACTAAAACACTTTTTCACTCAGAATCATCTGAGTTATAACTATCACATGAATACTCAGAATCATACTCGGAGTCATCAATAAAGCTACTCTCATAACTATCATTTGAGCACAAACTATTCGTATCATAACTATCAACTGAGTTCAATGAAATACTATCATCACTATCGTCCGAGTTCAATGAAATAGTAAAGTCTTCACTGATGTAATGACTCATATTTAATCAGCAGAAAAAACCTTTCCATCTATACCAATAGACTTTCTTTCATTAACGGATTCAATCTCGACATTTTTAATATCAAAAGTTTTCTTGAAATAATCTCTAACTATCATAGAACGAAATGACATTTCACCAGAAATATTAACATCATTCATTTTACTTATATCTACACCCTTTGGATTATTAAAGTAAATACAAATTTCTCCACGAGTATTGTTGATGGTCTTATCATTCTTTTTCAAAGTATCGTGGTCGATCACTTTTTTAAGCTTTGAATAAATTGCAAGGAGAAGAGGAGAAACTTTTGTTAGATTTACTTTAATGGATGTCTTTCCAGGTATAGTTAGAGCTCTTCCTTCAAATGAAATGGAGGGGCTCATGTTATTTTCCATAACTGGTTTTACCCAAAAATTTCCATATTTATCTTTGTTCAATTTAACATCTTTGACATATTTTTCTATATCTTCCACCGAAGTAGAGATTGATTGAAATTTCTCTTTTGTGCTTTGAAACATTGTATTTATTAACTAATAAACTTGCGTTTAGTTTAAGTAAAAATTTACTGTTTAAATATGATAAATTCTGAAGGAGATTTAGAATTTCCAGACGCTCCATATGATAATTTAGAAATCTGCCGCCGTTGTGGTAGAATAGGGCTTAATAATGAGGGTTCGTATAAACAATGTATTTTCTGTGATTTAATTTTAATTAATGGTAATAAAAAATATAAAAATATATATAACTCTTTTAAATTAGAACCAAAAATGAATTACTTTACAAGATTAATAAGAGAGGTGAATGTTAAGCATTATGATGATAATACACCATTTCTTTCAAGGGAAGAGACTATTTGAATTGGGGAAATGTATAAGGGTTTTATGATATTTATTATTCAAAATAATTTTAATGGAAATGTGAACACAAGATACTATATAAATAAAATAATGAATTAATTTGAAATTAAACCTGAACTCAGGATAAAATATAGACTTTCTAAAATAACTAAATAAAAGTTAGATGACTTGTTTTCCAAATATATAAATGAATGATTTTTTACCCGTTTGGGAAAATAAGGTAAAATTTAATAACCATAAAAATATTCCAAATTCATTGAGATGTCTAATAGTTGGTTCAAGTGGATGTGTGCCGAGTTCAACCCGAGTATCAACTACTCTCACAGGGTTTTAATGCGGGTCTTAAAAAGGAAGACATTATCGGTTTATTTAAACTTCAAAACAAACTAAATGATTATAATATTGATGATGTAATACAATTATTTTGTGATACACAGAAATCAAAATCGAAACGAAAACCCATAACTTGTATTCTCAGTGATAAAACGGATGATATACCTTCACCCCAAGATTTAGATAAATCAAAAAAGAACCTCGTTATCTTTGATGATTGTGTTAATGAGAGAAACCAAACAGTAATGGATAGCTACGATACAAGAGGGAGACATTCTTCTTGTCATTGTATTTATCTTAGTCAGTCATATTTTCAACTCCCTCGGCGCTCAATAAGAAACAATGCTCATACTTTTATTTTATTTAAGTTGAATTCAATAGATACAAATAATTTTTAGAGATAATTGTTCCACATTATGTAGTAAGAAGGAATTTGAAAATTATATGAAACACACGATTGGAAAATATAAATATATTGTTGGTAAACAAGATGAGATACTAACTGATATTTTACACACATAAATGACAACTATTATTATTAATCTTGTGGGTAAATCTGCTTCAGGAAAGAACTTTCAGAAATCTAAACTCTTGAATAGTAAAAATGAAAAGATTGTAAGTTTTTTTTTAGAACACCCTATGATTCGTTTTGTAGGTACTACAACCAGAGCAATGTGACCAGGAGAAGTAGAAGGGAAAGATTATTACTTCATTTCAATGGAGGAACATATGCGATTGAGGAACGAAGGTCAAATATTTGAGGAGGTCTCTCTTGGTTCTACAAAATATTCACATTGTAAGAGTGAATTAAATAAAGTAAAATCTAACGGTCTTGGGATTTTAGAATCTAATCCTGAAGGAATGAGACAAATTATTAAACATTTGCGTGGTGATTGAGTTAAGATTTTATCATTCGGTTTTGACATCGATGAGGAGACTCAACGCAAACGTATGAAAAGCAGAGATACAAGCATTAGTGAAGAAGAAATAACAACTCGTATTAATACCAATAAAGAATTTGATGAAATATTTTAAGAAAAGGATTTATTTCAACACATTTGCTATAATGACGAAGAAAAGGAAAATTTTCCCATTGACCTTTACAATTCATGAAATGGTATTTTTCAATAAATAAAAACGGAAGATAAATACCGAAGAAAGAGCAAGAATGTTTTAAGAACATCAAGAGTTGGTTTCAAAAGTTGTAAAGCAACAGGAAGAGATAAAGAAGAAACGGAGACAGAAACTAACTGGTGAAGAAGCCTTTGAAAGAAAAGAAGAGAAATTTTTTAAATCACTTTTAAAAACTCAACAAACGATTTCACCTTCAGTTCCAACGGAAGAATTTACTCCGAAAAAACTTCAAATGCTCAAAGATTTTAGTCAAATGGCAGACCAAGAACTTGGAGAATTAGAATATGATGATGAGGGATTATTTTGGAAACTTGAGGAGGTAAATCAACCCCCTAATTATGTTGTGGAAGCTCTTCAAAACAATGAATATTCGGCGGGTTCAAAAACCAGAGCAGGTCTCATTCCAACAGAAGAACCAGCACAGTTCCCTCTTGTGAAAGAAAAGTTATTGATATTTAATGATAAATTGGTGTTCTTAAGTTCTGCTCAACCAAATGTTGAATTAACTCCAAGATTAATGTTTCTTCCAACAAACTCCGGATTCAGTGGTTCAAAATATTTTGAGGAACCACTTGATATGGAAAGAGAGGAAGATAGAGAGTATATTGAGTTGCTAAACGCACTTGATGATGGAGTTTCTGTTGCTGGTAAAAGTAAGAAGAATGCGAAGGAGAAACATATTATTGATGCTTTAAGTAAGCTTGGTTCGGGTGTTAGCTTTCTTCCAAATGACCCATCACAATTAGTTAAAAGGCTATTATTGTTGTTAGGTAGTAAGAAGGCTGGAAACAACAATTGTTTTCATGAAACATCTGCCATTTTAGACCAGTTGATGAATATGAAAATAATTAATAAATGTCAATACAAAGATATTTTATTAGATATTAAATAAGATGAGAAGCACAATTCTTAGTTTACATTTCACAACGAGTGATTACACAGCATCATTCCCTTACCCACTACAACTTGACCCCACAAAAGAATATGAGGCATCTTTATTGTCGATGGAAACTTTTAATACCTTGTTTAATATCACAGAGAAAAATAACAAGTTTAGTTATCATCCAGGAAGTGGATATAAGGCTATAACCGTTTCACCCGGAGCTTACGCGATTTCTCAAATATCTTCTGAAGTCTCTCGCCTTATGAAAGAACAAGGTGATGAACCAAAAAATATTGTAATATATATTCAAAAACACACTTTAATCAACTCTTAAACTTAAAAATAATTATAAAGTTGATTTCACGATTGAAAAATCGTTTAGAGAGCTATTGGGTTTCTCTTCAAAAAAGATTGAAACTAACGGGACGTTTTACAGTGATAGTCATTCAAATATCCTCCGGTATAAATTCAGTATTAATTCATTGTGATTTGATTGATGGTGCTTATAACGATGGAATAAGAACGAATACAATATTTTCATTCAGCGCATACTCAACCCCGATTGGTTATAAATTTAATATGGAACCAAAAAATCTTGTCTATTTGCCTGTGTGAGGAAAAACCATATACAGAGTAAATTTTAGGATAACCGACCAAGATAATCGTATGATATCCTTTAATGGTGAAATTATATCCATCAGAATTCACCTACGTGAAGTTTTTCAATAAATAAATAATGGTTATTGTGAGAAAACACGAGTTGCGAAAATATAAAATAATTACAGGGGTGGGGATGTTCCTTTCACCATACTATAAGGGTGAAGGTATGTTTCTTGGTTGAGGATACTACAAACCAAAGAGACAATGGGGTGTGGGACATCAATTTAGAAATAAAGGAGATGGGATAATTGATACTCTAATGGGTATTGGTTCAACCATCCTTAAACATAAAGACCTAACTGGTTCAACTGCTTCTGCCGTGGGCTCATTTGCGGGTGCTGTAAAGAGTATAAAAGATGCTCAAAAGGAGTCTCATAAATCACAAGCAATCAAAGAAATAAAAAAAGGTAAAACTCGACTATCTTCACAAGAACGACAAAAAATCATTAAAATACTTGCGTCAGGGTTTCAACGATTTTCATGCTATATAAATACAAGTATGGAAGCAATAATTGATAGTATCTATGATTTGGAAGATACGATTATCATTTCAAACTCTACTAAAAAGGAAGACTATTTTAAGTTAAATGCTATAACAGGAACAGACTGGAATTCAAACAGAACAAAAAGTTATGAAATAAATAATCAACAAACTTACTTGAATCTAGCTGATAGTTTCTTGTTGTATAAATTTAAATTCACTAAGGCGGCGAGTGATACTAATGCTACACTCGTAAATGATTTCTTCTGGAAAATGTTTGATCGTGTTCGCCTGTATATTGGAACACAAGAGGTTGAAGATGTTGATAATGTCTCTGCTACATCTGAAATTATGAAATTTACACTATATTCGTTTAGTGATAGAATGGGTAAGGGAGCTGTTGAAGGTTTTATTCTTCATATGACAACGGGAACAAATGCTGACCCTGGTTAGAGTCAAAGGAAGGCAATGTATAATGATGAAACAAAAGCAGAGAATAGTTTTACCGTAGCAGTACCTCTTAAAGGTATATTTGGATTTTGTGATTATGATAAAGTTTTGTATGGGCTTAAAATTAGATTTCAACTGCAAAGGAATGATAATGTAAATAGGTTGCTTTTTGGGGCTCAAAATGCTTTTGGCGATAATAATAAATTTGTTATTAATGATTTGTGTTGGTATATCAGTGAATATACTCCTAATCTTAAAACGGAAGAGATGTTAAATAAAAGACTTAACTCAAAGAAACCGCTAAATGTATCATACCTTAAAAGAAGATGTCAACACGTTAAACTGGAACACACTACCTACACTTGGAATTTGGGTGTTCTTCAAGGAAAGCCACGATACATATGGCTCATTTTTTAAAAACCAGATGGAGAGGACGGTACTGATAAGAATAATGCACTGAGTGATAATGCCAAGGTGAAACAACTTAGGGTTTCTCTTGATGGCACATTTTATCCGCGAGATAGATTGGAAATTGATTGGGAAAAAAAGGATGATGCGGAAGCCTACAAGTCTTACCCAAAGGTGTGTGAAAGCAACGGTAATAATGATCCTATTTTGGATATGGTTGCGTTTCAAAAACTTTATACAATCTACGCAATTGACCAGAGTTCTCAAAAGGAAACTAGAAAGTCTAATAGAGTGGATACTTCTCTATACATTGAAAGAGGAGAGAATGAAGAAGTTGATGCTTATTGTTTGCTTTGGGAAGAAACAGAATTACAGATTAATACAGATAATGGTGTTATGATTCATATCATATAGATTTTTTCTCATAAATAAATGAGTTGGAAAGAACCAGTATATATTAATCAAATCAATCTTAATAAATTAACATCTTGTATACAAAATCAAAAGCCTTGTATTATTAATGTTAATACAATTCAAAGAAAAGGAGCAGTAAGAATTTATGTTTTACTCACAAGAGAGCAGGTAAAAACGATAAATGATGCTGGTTCACTTAACATTAAAATGACAAAACCTATGTTGAAGAAATATTCAACAAGGGAAACAAGTGTAGGATTTCTCCCGTTTCTAATTCCTTTATTTGCTGGTTTAAGTGCGGTGGGAGCATTGACTGGTGGTATTTCAGCAGTGGTAAAAACAGCTAACGAAAGGAAGGCACAACTAAAAGCTCAAAAATAATTGGAAAGACTTAACAAGGAGTTGGAGAAACAAATTGGTGGAAGTGGTGTTATTGTAGATTTTGCTCTAAAACTTGAAAGTCTACCTGATAAAGCTAGATTGTCAGTTGGAGATATGCTTTCCTCTATTGCTCAAGCGGGTGTTAAACTAACTAAACGGGGTAATGGATTGTATCTTTCTCATAAATAAATGGATAAATGGTTTAAACAATTTGGAAAGAATACAACATCAAATATAGAACTAGCTCAGTATTGTAAAAAACTAAAAATTGATAATGTGATTATTTGTATGAGAGATGAATTAACAAAGTTGTCCAAGAATACAAAGAATATTATTATGAATTTTGACACACAGAATGGTTCTCATTGGGTTTGTATTCATAATAGTCAGGATAATTATTATTTTGATAGTTATGGTATGCCACCACCTTTTGAAGTAATACAATTCTTACAGAATGGTGTTTATCAAACATTTCAAGTTCAAGAAATTAATTCTAAATGTTGTGGTCAATTATGTTTATATGTATTATTCCAACTCAACAATAATGAAAATTTTTATGATGTCATTTTTAATCTAAAAGAAATGACTTATGTCGGAAAAGATGGTTCTATCTTTGGAGAATCCTCTCAGGATATTGATTTATCAAATTATTATACAAAGGCACAGGCTGAACGACAAAAATATAGTATAAGTAAAAATATTAACATGAAGAATACTTATAAATTAATCAATTATCCAAACCCTTCAGATGTGAATGACTTAATTAGATTCAGTGATTTATCACAATATATATCTTCAAATAAAACAGCATGTTTTGATAAACAAGTAAAATTTACAACCACAACACGTGGTTATACTGACCATATACCTTTCCTCATTCAATTTAACTATCTGCTTACAATTGAATTTTACAAAGAGGACATATAGTTAATAAGCGAATTAATAAATGGTGGTATGATATGCCTGATTTAGGGTATAATTGGGTTTTTTTCAATAAACTTAGAAGACTTAGATGATTTTAATCAGTCTCGTAAAGAAGAATATTATCCGCTTGGTGAGGACAAGGAGTTATATGGAAGTACAATTAGTAAACAACAAATACATGATTTTAAGATTAAAAAAATATATGATAGTATAGCGATGGTTAGCATGACAAAGAAGGAAGGTAATGAGATAAGGATAGAAAGCTGAGGAATACAAACCGATTTGGTAGTGGGAAGATGGGGTGGTATTACCTGTCATAATATTAATCTCACATATATTTCTGGTACATAAATGACAGGAAGAAGACTACAAGAGAATTATAATTTTTGTATTCAGGGATACCTACAAGAAAAGGGTGCTCGGTATTACATACCTTATGATTTGGAGCATATACATGGAAATTTTGTCGTAAAAAACTGGCCTTATACTGATATTGTTAAACCCACAAATAGAGACTTGATTAAAATATGAAATAAAATTGAACTTCTCAAAGTTATGAAATATAAAACTCTTTTAGAAATCATCAACAAATCTTATTGGTATCCTATTATGAGAAAAATAATTATCGATACAAGAATATCTCAAAATCCAGATGAGTATATGTATAATATTCTTTGCGGCTCAAACTCAAGGGTAGCTAGGGATGAGGAAGGAGTTGAGGAGAAGGAGGAAGGAGTTGAAGAAGAGAAGGAGGAAAGGGAGAAAAAGGAGGAGAAGGAGGAGAGGGAGAAAAAGGAGAAGGAGGAGATGGAGAAAAAGGAGAAGGAGGAGAGGGAGAAAAAGGAGGAGGAGGAGAGGGAGAAAAAGGAGAAGGAGGAGAGGGAGAGGGAGAAAAAGGAGAAGGAGGAGAGGGAGAAAAAGGAGAAGGAGGAGAGGGAGAAAAAGGAGAAGGAGGAGAGGGAGAAAAAGGAGAAGGAGGAGAGGGAGAAAAAGGAGAAGGAGGAGAGGGAGAAAAAGGAGAAGGAGGAGAGGGAGAAAAAGGAGAAGGAGGAGAGGGAGAAAAAGGAGAAGGAGGAGAGGGAGAAAAAGGAGAAGGAGGAGAGGGAGAAAAAGGAGAAGGAGGGGAGGGAGAAGAGGGAGAATGAGGAGAGGGATAAAAAGGAGAAGGAGGAGAGGGATAAAAAGGAGAAGGAGGAGAGGGAGAAAAAGGAGAAGGTGGAGAGGGAGAAAAAGGAGAAGGAGGAGAGGGAGGAGAAGGAGGAGAGGGAGAAGGAGGAGAGTGAGGAGAGGGAGAAGGAGGAGAGGGAGGAAAGAGAGAAGGAGGAAAAATATGGGAAGATGGAAATCAGTGAGATTAATGAAAGATTGAAGGTATTACAGCAAATAAATCGATCTCAACGCACCGAAGAGGAAAATAAAGAATGAATGGCTCTTCGGAAGATATTGTATTTAAGAATAAGGACGTCAATGTCTTCACTTCCAGGGAGAAGATATACATGAAGAAGAGAAAGGTAATATCGTTGATGATGTTGGTGTTATTGACTTTAGTAAGTTTTATTTGTAAATAAATGGACGAGAGAGTGAAGACATTCCTAAGGATTCTTTATGTTTTAAAAATCAAGATTGAAATGTATATGTTGAAAACCAAAAAGGGTTTGGCACTATGTAGGACCTTTTCTCATAAATAAATATGAGTTATTGTCTCAAATGTAAAAAGAAAACTAAATCTAAAAATATCTCTTATGTTAAAGCTAAAAATAATAGAGTTTATCAAAAAGGAATATGTCAAGTGTGTGGCTCTAAAAAGTGCCAATTCATCTCTCCTAAAAGTGGAGGAGACATACAAAAGTTTCTTTCAGGAAGTAAATTTACAACAACTGGAATTCCTGGGGAACTACATCTACCTGGATATTCTTTCTGTGGACCTGGAACAAACCTGGATAAAAGATTAGATGAGGCTGACAATCCTAAACCTTGGTCTGAACCTATAAATAGGGTTGATGAAGTGTGTATGAAGCATGATATTGCTTATGGGAATACCACTACATTGGATGAAAAACATGAAGCAGACAGAGAAATGTATAATTTGTCTTTGATACGAAATCCTACGTTGAGAGAGAAAGTTGATAGGTTTATTGTTAAAAAAATGATAAGTGCTAAATTGAAACTTGGTCTTGGTTATTCCTCAAAAAACTATGAGGCTCTAATGATGTCATCAATATTGAGGAGCTTTTGGCTGAAGAATTACACAAACCTATAATCACCAAGTTTAAAAGAAGGAAGGTTTATTCCAAAGACACTGACGACATATGGTCCACTGATTTAATTGAATTGAATGATGACAGAGGATACAGGTATGCTTTAACCGTTATTGATTTAAGGAGTAGATTTGCCTGGGTTGTTCCTTTAAAAAATAAAAGGGGTGGTATTTTAATGTTAGCCTTTAAGCTAATATTTGATAGGGATAAAAGAAAACCAAAGAAACTGTGGACCGATGAGGGAACAGAGTTCTATCACAAAATATTTATGAAATTTCTAAAGGGGGAGGGTATTAAATTATACAGCACCGTTAATGAAGGAAAGGGAGTTGTTATTGAGCGTTTTAATCGTACTTTGAAAGAGAAATTATATAAAAAATTCACACAACTCGGTTCTCAAAAGTGTGTATATTTAATTCAAAATATTGTAGATAATTACAATCATACAGTTCATTCTTCAACAAAATCAAAACCGTCAGAATCGTTTACAAAATTAGAATATGAAAAGGAGTTTAATTTGAGAAAACCGATGTTCAAAGTTGGTGATGTTGTAAGAATATACAGATGGAAAAGTCATTTTGAGAAAGGTTATGCCAAAAAATGGACTAATAAATAATTTAAAATTGTTGATGTAATGGATATAGTCCCTTGGACCTATAAATTATATGATGTGAATGGGGAAGAAATATTAGGGTCATTTTATTCACAGGAATTACAAAAAACAAAACTAATAAGCCATTAAACAACAACCATCCATACTTTCACGCACCCCACCCAGATTCGCTAATTTAATTAGTAGTAATATTTAAAAAAATTAAATAAATAAATAAAAATCATAAGCCACACCCACACAGACCACGCCCACACAGACCTAGCCCACACAGACCACACCCACACAGACCACACCCATCATCCCCCACCCTTCTGTGCACCCCCACCCTTGACCCTCCACCCCCCTCATCCCACCCCCACCTTCCCCACACACACAAGGGGAGGGGAGGGGTGGGATGAGGGGCGTGAAGGGTCTTTGGCAGGGGCGCACCTCCCCGTTCCCTTTTCCTTATTCTGTTTTTGTAATTAAGAATTAAATAATTGTAGACAAAACAAATATATATAAATATTGAAAACATTAAAATCATTATATTATTAAATCTTCGCTTCCAGTCCGGTCTGGAGAGGATGCTGGCGTTACTTGTTCGCCGCTTCTCCGACTGGGTCATTGTAAATAGTCTGCTTTTCTGGTGGTCGTGGCAGCTTTTTGGCCGTTGGGTCTGCTCCCTGCTCGGTCCCGGCTCTTCTGCTCCTGGCTTCGCCTGCCCGGCTCTTCCACTGTTGCCTCAGGCCCGCTCCCGGACTGTCCTGCGCCTCGTCTGCCGCTCCGGCCTTTACTGTCTTGCTCGCCGCTTCTGGCAACCCGCTTCCATGGGCAAGGCCTGCTCTTCCTCCTCGACCTTGGCCTTGTCCTCGTCCCCTTCGCTCCTGCCTGACATGGCTCTAAGGTACTCCGCTGCAAGGCGACTTCTGCTCAACACTTGCTCCACCCCATCATGCATCTCTGCAATCAAATACCACAGACTCCTGCGATGACCCAGATATATTCATAGAGGCTCTGGTCGTAAGTTTGTTTACTTACAAACAGGTCACTTCATTCCCGTACTCTGGTCAGCTCAGCGCACTCCCACTCATCGTCCCAGCGCACCTAGTCACACTAACGCACACGATCGCACCTACTGTCTGCAAACCCTGGCTAAATCACCTGAGTTTATCCCCACCGTACAAACCAACATGAAGCTCACTCTGTTCAATAGCCGGTCCCTCAACAACAAAAGCCTCATCCTGAACGACTACATTCTGGATAATAAACTGGACTTTCTCTGTCTCACTGAAACCTGGCAACAACCTCTGGACTACTTCTCACTCAACCTCCCGACATCCAATGGATATTCATACATCAATAAACCACGCTCGGAGGGCCGAGGTGGTGGAATTGCCGTAATACACCGACAGGACATCAAGACCAGCCTCATCTCCATCTCATCTGCTCCATCATTTGAACACCTGGCTTTTAAACTCTCTGGTCACACACAGTCAGTCATGGCTGTCGTCTACCGCCCTCCCAAACCACACCCATCATTCCTGTCTGACTTCTCCTACTTTCTGACCCAGCTCTGTTCCCTCTCCCCCTCAATCCTCCTCCTCGGTGATTTCAATATCCACATGGACTCCACTGACTCCACAATAACCACTTACTTCACTGATTTACTCACCTGCTTTAACCTCACTCAACATGTCAACTTTCCTACCCATAACCGTGGTCACATTCTGGACCTTGTCTGCTCTACTGGATTAATTTTGCACCATCTCTCTGGCTCCGACCTCACCCTCTCTGACCACTTAGCCATCACTATGACCATCAACATCCCCACCCCAGCACCAAGGCATTATCGCATTATCAACTTCCGTAAGCTAAACGCTCTTTCACCTACCTCATTCTCATCCACCCTCTCTGAAAAAATGTCCACTTCTCCCTTCGTTGACCTCCACACCCCTTCTGACCTCACTGACTACTACAACCACACTCTCTCCTCCTGCCTTGACCAGCTTGCGCCTATAAAAACCAAAACAGTTTCTTTCACCCATTCTGCTCCCTGGTTTACCCCTGAACTCCGCCTGATGAAAACATGTGCTTGCCAACTTGAAAGACTCCGCAATAAAACAGGTCTCACAATTCACTCCCAAGCCTACAAGGACCACCTACAGCACGACAAAGATGCCCTCTCCCACGCCCGCTCCGCCTACTACTCTCAAATTATCCAATCTGGCTCTGGAAACCCAAAAGCACTCTTCTCTACAATAAACAAACTCCTCAGCCCCCTGAACACCACCACCCAGTCATTCACAGTAGACAACTGCATCTCCTTCCTTTCATTCTTCCAAAGCAAAATTGACAACATCTACAACAGCTTAACCACCACAGCACCCACTCCCCCTCAAACCAGCTGCCCCCCCCCCCTTATCCTGCCAACCCCTGTCTCAGTTCTCCCCAGTCTCCCCTACTGACCTCTCTGAACTCCTCATAGGAATGAAAACTGCCACCTGCACTCTTGACCCCATCCCCTCCAGCTTTGCCAAGGCCTCCCTTCCTGCTCTCTCTCCACTTATCACTGCAACAATAAACTCCTCCCTGTCTACAGGCATCGTCCCACCATCCCTCAAAATTGCTGCTGTTACCCCCATTCTGAAAAAACCTGGACTCAACCCTGACACCCTAAATAACTTCAGACCCATCTCCAACCTGCCCTTTCTGTCAAAAGTTTTGGAACGCGCTGTAGCCACTCAACTCAAACATCACCTCTCTGCCAATAACCTGTATGAAACATTCCAATCCGGTTTCCGCTCCAACCACAGTACTGAAACTGCTCTCCTCAAAATCACCAACGACCTTCTCTTCTCCTCTGATGCCGGCAACCTCAACATTCTCATCCTCCTCGACCTCACTGCCCGCTTTGACACCATCAATCACACCATCCTCCTCACCCGACTTGAAACCACCTTAAACATTACCGGCACTGCCCTCTCTTGGATCAAATCATACCTCTCTGACAGACGCCAGTTCATCTCCATCAATAACTGCAAATCCCCCACTGCTCCCCTCCCCCAAGGTGCCCCCCAAGGTTCAGTTCTTGGCCCCCTTCTCTTCATCCTGTACCTGTCCCCCCTTGGTCACTTAATCCACGGTCATGGTCTCCAATTCCACTGCTTCGCCGATGACATCCAGCTTTTCATCTCCACCAAGTCCATCTCCACCGCCACCCACTCTATCCTGACAAACTGCATCACTGAAATAAAATCCTGGCTTCAAATCAACTTCCTCAAACTTAACTATAATAAATCTGAAATAATCATCATTGGCCCAAGAACGCTCACCAAATCCACCCATAACTTTGCCCTCAACATCGACGGTTTCCCAGTATCCACCTCCCCTCACATCCGGAATCTTGGCATCATCTTTGACCAAACCCTCTCCTTCGACAAATACACTAAACAGATCACAAAGACAGCCTTCTTTCACCTGAAAAACTTCGCCCGTCTCCGTCCATCCCTCTCCTCCATGGCTGCAGAAACCCTCATCCACGCCTTCATCACCTCCCGTCTGGACTACTGCAACAGCCTCCTCTATGGTTCACCCTCAATAATCACCAATAAACTCCAATACATTCAGAACTCTGCTGCCCATCTCCTCACCCATTCACGGACCCGTAACCACATCACCCCCATCCTTTATAAGCTTCACTGGCTCCCCATCCCCCAGAGAATCCAGTACAAAATCCTCCTCTTGACCAACAAAGCCCTCAATAACCTGGCCCCATCCTACCTGACTGACCTCCTCTCCAGACACACTCCCACCCGCAACCTCCGCTCTGCTGGTACCAACCTCGTGACCCCCCCCCCCCCCCATCCGGACCAAATTCAGATCCTGGGGGGACAGGGCCTTCTCCATCGCTGCTCCCACCCTCTGGAACTCACTACCTCACACCATCAGAGACTCCTCCCCACTCACCACATTCAAAGCATCACTCAAGACCCACCTGTTCAACACTGCATTCAACATTTAACCCACAGCATTTAACCCCTGACTATCTCTTCTCCTTCTCCTTCCTTTTGCTTTGATTATTTACCTATTGATTTTTGTCTTTTTGCACTTGTTTTTTGTACTCTGTCAAAGTGCCTTTGGGCTTCATGAAAAGCGCTAAATAAAATAAATGTATTATTATTATTATTAAAACATTTTTCTTGAGGTATATATTCAGCTTCTTCCCAGCACAAGTCAAAGGCACCAGATGTCTCCAGGTTCTGAATCTCTTTCTGTTAAAGAAAAGAGGGCGGTGAAGCAAGGAGAGGAAAATATGAATTATATATTTATGGTTGGATGCCCTTCCTGACGCCAACCCTGAATCACCTCTTACGATGTGCAGGGATACGGTGTACCTATTCTAAACGGTGTAACTATTCTAAGCGGTGTACCCCCCCCCCCCCCACTCACACACACACACACACACACACACACACACTCACACACACACACACACACACACACATACACACATACACACATACATACACACACACATACACACACACATACATACACACATACACACAAACATACACACAAACATACATACATACCTCTAAAAATGGAGTTTGGTGTCAAGACCGTCGAGATGAAAATTTAGGGTATCACAGGTTGGTAGTAAATCAAAATAAACCCACTCATAGTCGTGGTCATCGATCTCAACAGGTGTTGTATTCTGTTTGAAAAAAGAAAGAAAAACATGCATCGTATTGACAATGAATAAATAAATGTCAGCTCCCGTTTATTGGTTCCCGTTTATTGGTGCCATTCAGACAGATGAATAATGAATTACCAGGGTCAGACTTTGATGGTCGTTTTGGACAAGAGACAAAATTTTGTCTGTCTTCATTCAAACCCGTATTCAGTTCGTTGTACAACTCTTGAGGAACAACTTGATATTCAGCCAGGATATTCACAATATTTGAATTGCTGTAATAAAGAGAAAAAAAGAAATAATTAGTTATATAATTAATCACATACAAAGCTCTCATTAAGTGTTTAATTCTGAATGAAACTTACCAATGTCCTGGTGAGTATTCTGACAAGGTCATCTTCGTTCACAATGTTAAAAATTGAATTCAACACAGCTTTATATAATGAAGAAAATGTATTTCGCGAAAATGAACTGCCTGTCAGCTTTCGGGAAAACTCAGGGCGTGTGGGTGAAAAACAGGAAACAAGACAATGGCAAGTTCTGGGAATTTATCCAAGTGTCATTTCTCAAAAGTGAGGAGATTTAATGAAAAACATTGGAAGTCACGAACCTCATTGGAGTTCACGAACCTTCAAACATTGAAGATTGGAGGTCACGTCTCTTCAAAGCTGTCCATGTGCGCATGCTTTCGAAGTTAAGTAACTTTTCACATTTGTGTTTTTGTCGAAACTGTATCTTTCCTTCGATGTGTGTAACTATTGGTGTGTCTTTAATAGTATTCTCGGTGTTGGTTTTTCATACCTGTGTACAGAATCGTCGGTTAGTTCATGTCGCGTATTCTGAGGCCTAGTGTAGTAGGCTAACGTGTCCGACCTTGGCTTGAGGCTTTGTTTTTGTCTCAGCGGTTCTTCGATTGCGCTCTCAATTACTTTCGGTCTCTGTTTTTCACGTTTCACGTTCGGTCTCTGTCTCTGTTTTCATCTCAACTCAAAAAAACTTAAAAAAACTCCCTTCTCTGTTCTTATCCATTTGTTCGTTCTTATTTGTTCGTTCGTTCTTTGACCACGTTGTTCGTGATCACGTGATCACATCGTTAAAAAATGTTACAACTGTCCCCTGAAGAACTGTATTCTGTCACATACTATAACACCTTTTTCTTCTTCTTCTATAAAAGGATGTTTTCGACTTGCTCACCAAATCTATTCATTCCAAAAAAAAATTCCATCTCTTACAGTGCCTCTTTCATGCAGTCCCTGAACTCTCCAGCACTCCACCCATCCTTCAGCATCCTCAAACATATTTTTGACTCGAAGGTCTCAAGAAACTCATTTTGCAATAAATGTTCGTTTCCCATTAATTGTACACTTTTCAAAATCCAATCTCACCCCTCCCCTCCAAATCTTCCCCATCACTCCTTCCCTCCAAAACTTCCCCATCACCCCTTCCCTCAAAAACTTCCCCATCACCCCTCCCCTTCAAAACTTCGCCATCACCCCTCCCCTCCAAATCTACCCCCTTGCCCCTCCCCTCCAAATCTTCCCCATCACCCATCTTTCAAATATTCCCCCTTGCCCCTCCCCTCCAAATCTTCCCCATCACCCATCCCTTTCAAATCTTCCCCCTTGCCCCTCCCCTCCAAATCTTCCCCATCACCCCTTCCCTCCAAAACTTCCCCATCACCCCTCCCCTCCAAAACTTCCCCATCACCCCTCCCCTTCATCCATCCCCTTCAAAACTTCGCCATCACCCCTCCCCTCCAAATCTACCCCCTTGCCCCTCCCCTCCAAATCTTCCCCATCACCCATCTCTTTCAAATATTCCCCCTTGCCCCTCCCCTCCAAATCTTCCCCATCACCCATCCCTTTCAAATCTTCCCCCTTGCCCCTCCCCTCCAAATCTTCCCCATCACCCCTTCCCTCCAAAACTTCCCCATCACCCCTCCCCTCCAAAACTTCCCCATCACCCCTCCCCTCTAAATCTACCCCTTTGCCCCTCCCCTCCAAATCATCCCCATCACCCATCTCTTTCAGATCTCCCCCCCTTGCCCCTTCCCTTCTAAACTCCCCCCACACCCCTCCCCTCTTAGACTCTCCCTCACTCCTCCCCTCCTAGACTCCCCTTCACCCCTCCTCCTCAGTGTCCTCCCCGCTTCTTCCCACTTCCAACTTTCACCTTCATCTCCCTCAACCTTCTGCCTCACTCTTCCCCCTCCTCAAGTAACACCTCATTGCGCCTCACCCAATCACCATCAAACCTTTTGTCCGCCCCATTCTTCCCTTTCTCCAAGCTATTCTGAAATATCTGACACACCTTCAACAGCTCTCCCTACCTCTTCCTCCTTTTCCACATCTTACCCTACCGCCCCCCCCCCCCCTGTTCTGTATCCGATGATCCCCCTTCCTCTTCTTTAACAGTATGGACCTCAAACATCCAGAGCCTTTGCTCAAACTTGACTGATCTCTTCATACAGGTTGCTTCTGACAAACCAGACGTGATCTGCTTAACAGAAACTTTCCTCCTTCGTGATGTCTCTGATTCCTTGGTATCTCTCCCAGGTTACTTCCTCCTCTGGAATGATAGACCTGAGCCTCGTCCTGGAGGTGGGGTTGCTATCTTTATAAAAACACTCTCTTCCTCACTCGCCCTGCACTGCCCTCTCTCCACCTCACCCCCAGGAATACCTTTGGCTACGGCTTCCCCTTCGCTCCCACCTTTTGTTCATATGTGTGTTGTACCGCCCACCAAACAGTGATGACTCCATCTACATCTCGCTGTCTGATAATATGGACCAACTTCTATCTACCCATCCCAACTCTCTCTTCCTCATTGTGCTGACTTCAATTGTCACCATGCCAGTTGGCTGGGTGTTGGTACCTCTCTCACCAGCCATGGCGCTTCAGCAAAGGACTTCTGTGACTCACTGGAACTGACACAATCTGTCAATTTCCCGAACTGGATCTCAGTCAACGGAGCATCTTCTCTTCTGGACTTGGTTATGACTAACGTCCCTGAAAATGTCTGCTGCTCTTCTGCTCCAATCGGCTCATCTGATCATGCGCTTGTTAAAGTGGACATCTCTCTGACCATTCTCGGAGAGCCTCCTCAGCATCGACGAGTCTGGCATTTCACTCAGGCCAACTGGCACGGTCTTCAAGCAGCCATCAATCATCTGGACTGGTCTCCCATCTCTACCGCCTCTGACATCAACTCATCCTGGGAATTCTTCCAAAGTAAATTGCTCTCTCTCATGCACAGATTCATCCCATCTCGTCTTCAGTTGTCATGCCCTTCCTCCCGTCCATGGTACACGGAATCTTGTGGTGTGGCTATTTCCCAGAAACAACTTGCTTTTGTCTCCTGGAAAGCAAAGCCAACGGAAGGAAATCTCATTTCCTTTCACAAAGCCCGAAACAAGTGTGTGTCCACCCTCAGGAGAGCCAGGAAACAATATCTCTCCATTCTCAGGACAGAACTCTCTTATCTGTCTCCCTCTTCCAAATCCTGGTGGCATCTGGTCAAATCTGATTCTGGTGTTTGTTCCCCCTCCATTCCCTCCCTCACCTCAAACGGCCACACGGCTGACTCCGCACGTGAAAAAGCTGAATGCCTCAACTCTGTGTTTGCCTCTAAATCCTGTGTCCCAAACCCGTCCCTCTCTGTACCCACCATAGCCAGTCGTACCCAGCTGCTCCTGGACTCTGTGTCCTTTCCTCCTGACAAGGTGGAAAAGTTTCTGTCAACCCTCGACTCTAATTCTGCAACTGGACCTGATGGCATCAGCCCACGGGTCCTAAAATCCTGCTCTTCCACTCTTTCACTCCCTCTCTCTGTTCTCTTCACCCTCTCTTTTGCTCAACGTCATCTGCCATCTGCTTGGAAATCTGCCAACATCACCGCATTGCACAAAAAGGTGCAAAAACAGATCCCAGCAACGACAGACCAATCAGCCTTCTCCCAATTGTCAGCAAAGTCATGGAATTCATCATTGCTTCAGATATTAAATCTTTCCTCTTCTCCAATGGCTTGATCTCTGATCATCAATTTGGTTTCAGACCTGGTCACTCTACTCTGGACATGCTGCTTCTGCTTTCTCAACAATGGATGGAGGTCCTCAATGCCAAACAAGAAATTAGAGCTGTCTCCCTTGACATATCACGCACCTTCGATACAGTCTGGCACCCTGCTCTGCTCACCAAACTCTCCTCTTTTGGTATCCATGGAAATCTCCACGCATGGCTGGCGGACTTCCTCTCTAGTCGTCGTCAACGTGTGGCCCTGAATGGGTTTCTCTCATCTCCTCTTCCTGTTCAGGCTGGAGTTCCCCAAGGCAGTGTTCTGGGCCCTGTGCTTTTTCTGGTCTTCATCAATGATCTCTCTTCCTCTCTTGAAAATCCTCCAAATCTCTTTGCTGATGACTCTACTCTCTGTCGCTCCATTCTTCATCCCTCAGATCGGCAGTCTGCAGCCTCCTCACTCTCTGCAGACCTGGACAAAATCACAGACTGGGCAAACAAGTGGAACATGTCTTTCAATCCTGACAAATCTCACACTCTTACGATGTCTCTCCGAAAAGACCGACTGGACAACCCTCCCATCCACTTTCTGAATGATCCTCTCCAATCTCCAAGAAGTTCTGTCACTCAAGCTTTTGGGTCTCACTATCTGCCATGATCTTTCCTGGGAAAACCACATTTCAAATCTGACCTCCAAAGCCAGTCGCCGACTGGGCATCCTCCGTCGTGCGAAGTCCTTCCTTGGCACACCTGAGCTCCTCACCACATACAAGGCTTTCATCCGCAGCTCAATGGAATACTGCTCTCCCCTCTGGGCTGGTGCTCCTCCCTCACACCTAGCCCGTCTGCACGCTGTTGAAAGCAAAGCATTCAGAATCATTGGAATCTCCCGCGATGAAGCTAACTTCAAGGGCCTCTCACTCACTCACCGCAGGCAGGTTGGTGGTTTTTCCGTCTTCTACCGACTCCTCTCTGGCCTTGCCACCCCCCCCCCCCCCCCCAGCTCTCTCTGGGCTTGGTCCCGCAAATATTCCTACAGGTCGCACAAGATCTGCCTGCAACCCTCTTATGGTTAAACTGCCAAAATCAAGATTCTCTGTTCACCTTCACTCCTTCATTCCTCTTTTCTCCCACCTCTGGAACAAACTCCCTCACTCTCTTCAATCCCACTCCACCCTCCAGGTCTTTAAAACAGCTGTTCACCACCATCTCTTATCTTCCCCCATCCAAAACCTTGATCTTTTCTACCCCCGCTAATTTCACCCCAATTCCACTTTTTTGAAATACCAACTTCTGTCCTGGAAGTCCTTGGTGTCCTTGTGTTTTATACTTCTCCCACCCCCCTCCCCCCTTCCCACGCCTCCTCCCCCCAAAACCCTCTCCCTCCCACACATCTCCTTGCTCTCAAATGTTGTGTGCTCTCAAGTGTTTGTGTGCTTCCCCTTCTCTTCCCATCTTGTCTTCCGCTCCCTCTTTTTGTATATTTTGTTTGGTTGATTTGTTTGTGAAGTAAATGTTTGCTCTTTCACGAGCCTCGATTCAGTATACAAAAAAAAAACAAAAAAAAAAAAAACGTTTGAGTATTGTAGCCTTCATTTAAAAATGGTAATATCTAAAAAGTTAATGTTAATGTTAAAAAAGTAAATGAAAAAATTAAATTATTTTCGACGCATAAACAAATATTTGTGGGATCATTGTTGGAGTGGTCTACTAGGGGTATTAAGAGGGTGAGAGGGAGCAAATATTTGTAGGATCATTATTTGAGTGGTCTAACGAACAACATGGAGGATAAGAGTAGGTGCTGTAGCTTGTATGTCAAAAGGCGAAAAGGTTCGTAAAGAACAGGGTGGGAGAAATAGAGGTGTTTAGGGGAAATGAGGGTGAGAGGAAAATTAACATGTAAGTGAATGGAGAAATGGGTGGTGGTCCAGGAACAACATTTATACCCTACTCTCCACTCTATCATTGTGACCCAGATTTTTTGCATATGTTACCTACGAGTGGCCTTGATCAGTTGCACTGTTCCCACTGCAATTCCTGACGGACCTTTGATCATAAACTTGACAAAAACGGTGTTTTTTGATCAAAGGATGACAGTTTATTTTGGTGAGGAGTCCGTCTCAGCCCAGATGTTAATTTCTGACCGTCTCGGTGAATCCATTATTCTGAACCACCGCTTGTGTTTGCATGCCTACCCGCCTACCAGCCTCCCCACCGGTGAATTGCTGATTAGGAAATCAGGTCATGGTGCCTGGTGAAGGCTAATTGACGGTGGTGTTTGTCGGTTTATAGAGACCATTTTACATGTGTTTTGATGGCTTTGTAATGCATTTCCTTTGTCGGAGTCAGATAGTGCGATTTCCGGACTGGAGGGATAAAATGAATGGCGAAATCTCTTCATTGGATGTTTTGGTAGGATAGCGAGATTTCCGGATTAAACGGGGTCAGACTAGAGTCCCTGTATAAAGAGAGTTGCGCCATGCGCTGACCCGAGATTTCTGGTCACGTGATTTCGTGGCGCCATTTTGTGTCTAACTTCACCGTGCGTGAATGTCAGCTTGGTACGGGAATGTTGTTTATTGCCAAACAAAATGACTGGTTGTTCTGCTTTTGGTTGTTCAAACCAATCTGGGAAATATAAGATGTATAGATTTCCAAGTGATAAAGTCAGAAGACAAATTTGGGAAGCGAAAATCAGACGAAAGAGCTGGAAAGCGATCGACTCCTCGAGACTCTGCCAGGTAGGCCCACGCCGCTTGATGATCGATGTTCAAAAGCAATTCTATCTGCTCGGTTTTTTTTTTGTTGTCTGTCCGTTGAAAACCCTTTTAAAGGGAAGTGATTTGTGTTTGTTTATAATCTTCAAGGAGCTGACCAAAAATGCATTTCCGTGGGAAGAACCCTGCTCAATTTTTTTCAGGTAGTCCTAGCGGACCGCATATTGTCATTGATTGATGAAATGTCCCGGTACAGTGACATTGCCTGGTCTGCGGTTGGGTAGTCTGCGGGCAATGTCACTGTACTTTTTCAGTGGGAATTAATTTTGATTTTATAGGGGTGGGAAACCCATGGTCCGTTTTGTTTTCAGTTGTCTGTCCGTCCATTCAAAACTTATTCCGAGGCAAGTTATTTTTTTGGTTTAAAATCTTTAGCCTAATCGGCAATCATAAAAGCAATTTTAGGGGGGGACCTGCTCAATTTTTTTGTGGGTTGTGCAGCCATCCATACGTCCAAAATTTGACGAGTTATTGTTTGCTTTGTACAGTGCTCATGCGTCTTGTGGCATATTTGCTCAAATATTTCCCACCCCAGGATTTATGGCCAAATTGTAGTGATGGAAGATTTTGCACATTGGACAATCCCTATATATTTAACCTGGTGACAGCTATCGTTCCCAAAACATACAATATTTCTAGGTGATTAATGCAGTAAAACAGGTGTATTTGTGTACCCACATTTAAAACTGGATCAACTTTCAAAAGCTGTTATCCCTGTTTGATATCAATATACATGTGCCTGGCCATCTTCCTTGCCTGGCCAATATACATGTGCCTGGCCATGTGCCTGGCCAGCTAGCGATTTGCCTGGCCATCTTCTGGAAGATTGTCCATGTGATTTTCTGTTGTGGAAGTACTAGTACATGACAGCTCATTAAAATTAAACTGTGTTGTGTTAGAATAAAAATTTCAATAAATAAATACATCAAGGACACTCATTGTATGATTGCAGGAACATTTCGATGTGAATCAGTTTGAGAGGGGGCGAGCTGATGACAAAAAGAGGTTGAAGTGCTCTGCAGTTCCAACAATATTTCGCTACCGGAAACCCGTGAAGCTGCGCAACTCCCCCAAGAAGCGTGGACCGTCCAGAACTGAGAGACTACATCTACCAAACTTGTCCGACCACACCTACTCCACTCATGAACGTATTGACTCCTCAAATGAATCTCAATGTAAGAATTGTTTTATTTATTACAAAATCATGGCAGGACATGTTCAATCAATGACATATTTTAAACGATTACAAAATGACAGGCATGTGCTTGTCTATATTTGTATAGCTCTTTGAACTATAATTGTACGTTCAGATTATGATGACTATCTTCCTGTTGCCATTTTCTTTTTACATTATTCTAAATATTTTGCAAAATTAAATTGTAAAAAAATTGTGTTATATTTAACGTTAAGTATAAAATTATCTTTCCCGATTACAACATTTATCTATAGAATACTGAGCAATTGTACATACCAATTTTCCAGTAGGCCATTAATTGTATATGTGCTCTTTTGTAGCTGAGAGTGAACCTATGGACACTGATACACAAGAGGGCCAAGATACTAGTGATTCTATTGAAGAACGGCTGCTGAGATTGGAGGAGAAAAATAAAAAACTGAATGATCAATTGAGCAATACCACGAACAGAATTTGTTTTAAGTGTGTTAAACTATATGTCGGCTGGAAGTCCTACACCGGAATTGCTCTCGGCACCCTTTAAAAAATATTGGATATGCCCACACTCCTTTCTAAAAGTTATTAAAATTCAGAGAACGACAGCATTGGTTTGTCTTACTTATAATGTTAGCTCTTATATGCAGTGTTGGCTTGTAATATGCATTGCCATACCACTTTTAATATCACCACACAGCTCTTTTTCATGGCAATAGCTGAGTTTTTGACAAAACAAATATCACCTGTATGTAATAATAAGACTAAATATGTGTAGTAAATTTTTTTTTAGCAGGTTTAGAATATATAACCCCATATCGCGAATGTACATGTATATCTAATCCGACACACTTAGACACAAAATGGCGTCCAAATTTGAGTTGACACAACTCTCTATATACAGGGACTCTAGGTCAGACTAACGAGGGTTGAGTGTATACATTCCATGGCGTAACGTGTTCTCTGGACTCTCGAGATTGTTCTCAATTTCATTTCCCTGCAAAAGACCGATGCTGATTTGTACACAGGTGATGTCCATCCTGTAAATATGGACGGTAGACAACACAACAAGGATTCATCCATCACAGAAGATTCAAAATGTGCTTCTGCAAAGGAAGGTTCAGATGATATTCACATGACAAACGCAAGTGCTTCCGTTTTTGAAACTGGTGAGTGGAAACGTAAAAAATTAACAAGCGATATTTTGTGTTGAGTAAACACATAATTTTTTCCATGTGCTAAATATTTTACATTTTGATTTTGACAAAAAAAATAAAATGTTGTGTTCTTTGTTTCTGTAGAACAATCCAGAAGTAATGTGGGACCAATAAGGTACAGTCGCAGCTTGTCAGTGAGGAAGAAGAGTTTTTTGAAGAAACAATCACGAGATAAAGACTCACTTCCTATAAAATGCAAGTGCATGTCTGGGCCTCGCAACACCAAGACTAATGTAAAACTAAACGAACACAAAAAGGTTGTAGAAAGGCAAAAACGTTGTAAGTGTAATGTGTGCAGAATGCGTTTTGCTTCAACAAGTGACCTCAAAATACACATGAAGAATCACACTGGAAAACACCCCCACAAGTGCTCGATATGTGACAAAGGTTTCTTGATAAAAAGCGCTTTGAAATTGCATATGAGGATCCATACAGGAGAGCGTCCTCACAAATGCTCGATATGTGATAAAGGTTTCTCTCTAAAAGGCAGTTTGAAATTACATATGATGATCCACACAGGACAGCGACCTCACAAATGCTCGATATGTGATAAAGGTTTCTCTCAAAAAGGCAATTTGAAATTACATATGAGGATCCATACAGGAGAGCAACCTCACAAATGCTCGATATGTGACAAATGTTGCTCTCGAAAAGGCGATTTGAAATTACATATGAGGATCCATACAGGAGTGCGACCTCACAAATGCTCGATATGTGACCAAGGTTGCTCTCGAAAAGGTGATTTGAAATTACATATGAGGATCCATACAGGAGAGCGACCTGACAAATGCCAACCAGCCAGCACCCCGAACCCCTTGAGCAAAGCCATACGGCTGTGTATCACCAGAATGTCCACACCAATGACTACAAATTGGAGTCAGAAGGCAAGAAGAATCTCAAAATTCAAACCCCATCTGTGTCCTCACACTAAGTTTGTCGAAAATTACAGCTTAAAAAAAATGTAATTTTTCTTTATTTGGTTCTCCATATTCTTAAAAAAGATAATTGTTTGAAAAATTGATGCCAAAAACTCAAATGGTAACAGAACGTAATCTCTCAATCTGATCTTGGATCTCATCGTGCTTCTTTCAGGGTCTTCCTCAGTTTGCCAATTTGTAATTCTTGTCTCTGTCCTTGCCATGTATCCAGTGAGGTCCATTTGAGTTTTTTGATTGTGACCAGTGTTGAGGAATTTTGTTTTCTATCTGTTTAGTTGTTTTTCTTGTCCCTTTTTGGTTATGTTTTGATCGAATCTTTCCAAGGCAGTTTGAACTATTTTTACTCGATCTTTGCTGTAGTCCATGTTTCATTGCCATGTGTGATATGGGGAGAACACCCTTGATGTAAAATTGTTTATCAGAAGAAGACTTCTGCCAATGTTTTTCATCAAACTTGAATATGTGAAGGGTTTCACAATAAAGAGATGTCCTCAAAGTCCAAATGCACTCTTTGTGTTATTGTGAATATGTATTGGCACATTATGATCAATTATCAGTCAGTGTAAAATTTGGAGTTGTCCACATCCCCAAGAGTTATTCACAAAACGAGTTGAAAGCCTTTAACACCATTTTCCATCATCACATGACTGCACTTCATGCCATCACTGATTGCTGACAAGCAGCTCAGTTACATAGGCCCTTATGTGGAAGGCCACACAGCTGGTTGCCACCACATTTTTCTCAACATCAATTGTAATGCATTGTTAATGGAGGGAATACCTTTAAACACAGACTTCCAAAGAAGAGTATTGGGGAACAAACCCCTGCGGCCCGCACCCCCAAAGGTTGAGATTCAAGTCGATGTGGCCACTGGCTGGACCAAGCAGTAATAATTATTCCTTCTGACACCAATTCCAAAAACAGATCCTTGCAACTGCAGACCAATCAGCCTGCTCCCAATCATCAGCAAGGTCATGGCATCCAACATCACTTCTGATATTAATTCCTTCCTCTTCTCCAATGGCTTGATCTGAGATCATCAATATGGATTCAAACCTTGTCATTCTACTCTGGACATCCTGCTTCGGCTGTCTCAAAAATGGATGGATGTCCTCGACTCCAGACAGGAAATCAGGGCCGTCTACCTTGACATATCTCATGCCTTTGATACGGTCTGGGACCCCACGCTGCTGACCAAACTCTCCTCTAAGGGTAACCAATAAAATCTCCACACAGGGCCCATGGATTTTCTCATGTAATATTCAACGTTTTCAATTTTCAACGTTTCAAATTTCAATTCAACGTTTCAACAATTTCAAAAATGGAATTCTCTCATCTTCTCTTCCTGAACAGCCTGGAGGTCCTCAAGGCAGTATTCTTGGCCCTGTGCTTTTTCTGGTCTTCATCAATGATCTTTATGAATCTCTGGAAAATTGTTATATTTTTGCTGATGACTCCACCCTCCGCCGGTGGAGTCATCCATCTCTCATCCCTCAGATCGAAAGTTCCGGGCAAAAAGCAGCCTCTTAACTCTCTGCAGACTTGGATAAAATTACAAGCTGATCAAACACGTGGAACATGTCTTTCAATCCTGATAAATCTTACACTCTCACCTCGTCTCTGAAAAGACCATCTGGAAAACCCTCACATCCACTTTCTCAACAATCCTCTTTGAAGAAGTTCTGTCACTCAAGCTTTTTGGTCTCACTATAATAATGCCGTGCTCTTTCCTGGGAAGGTCACATGTCACCAACTGGGCATCCTCCATTGTGTGAAGTCGTTCCTTGGCACTGCTGAACTGCTCACCACCAACAAAGCTTTCATCCGCACTTTGATGGAGTGTGGCTCTCTCCTCTGGGCTGGTGCTCCTGCCTCGTACCTAGTGCGGCTTCCCTCTGTAGAAACCAAGGCTTTTAGGATTGTTGGTAGCTCCCGCGATGAAGACGATTATGAGTGCCTCTCACTCTCTCACCACAGGCAGGTTGGCAGTCACTTTTTCTTCTATAGACTCCTCTCTGGCCTTGCACCCCCTGCTCTGTCTGTGGTCTCTCCCAAATATTCCTGCAGGATGCACAAGGTCTGCCAGTAAACCTCTTCTGTTGAAACTGCCACAAGCAAAGACTCTCTCCTTTCCATCACTCTTTCATTCCTCTTTTTCCATCTCTGGAATGAATTCCCACACTCTCCTCAGGCCTTTAAAACAGGTGTTCACCTCAATCTCATATCTTCCCCCATCCAAAACCTTGATTTTATTCTACCCCCGTTAATCCACCTTAAAACCACCTCCTTCAAATTCTGATTTGTTTCTTGAATAAAAACTTCCCTGTTGTGTCCATCTTGTTTATCCCATGCACCCCACTCCAGCCCTCTCTTTCAGAGATCTCCCAATGTCCATATTCCTTACTGTTGTTGTACTTCCCTCTCTCCCCCCTGTTGTGCCCCACTCCCCTTTTCATATGTTCCATGCGTTAGCTCTCATAGGGGCCTAGACTAGGTGTACAAAAAAAGTTTCACTGTTGTCTCCCTTTCTGGCCAGTACTGTTCTTGGACAGTTTCTCACAGTGTGGGTGTTTTGGCTGCAAATGGATAAGAACGAACATAAGGCATATTTGTTGGTCTGCCAGGAAGAATTTGAGTGTGGCGTTGGCCTGTACACATGGAAACTGGGCCCTCCTCTCGATTCTGCACAGTGTGGTTGACTGTATATATTTGTGATGGGGTCAGTTCCAGAAACAAAAAATGAATGACTGCCGTAGCACTGCAATATCGTCAGACATGGCCTTGTTCTTAACCATCATCTCTGAAATGACGTCAAAGCCAATTATTGGTTCTGTTATCTTGGAGCCAGTCGCTGCTTGCTTTCCTTAATTGGGAACCAGTATCCCAAAGGTCCTGAACCTCAATCCCATTCAGATTACAGTGTGTTATGAGATAACCACAGTCGTACACTGATGAATATTGACATTATTTAACCCAAACAATGGACGAGTTGGTTAAATCATGCATCAGTTCAACATTAAAGTGAATAATCATATAAATAAAAACGGGACTGTGGGTCTTGAAGCTTCCTGGATCAGGAGCAAGTCACTCAAACACCATAGAATTTCTCATGCCTTGATTTTTTTTTTAATGTCGTGAACAAACTTTGGTACATTATGGGTGATGAAGGTTGTAGTCAAGTTTCATGTATCACGGGACATCACGGGTGATGAAGGTTGTAGTCAAGTTTCATCAAAATTGTGGGTGTAGTTTTGAAGAAGAAAGTAAATACCTATTGTGGGTCAGAGCAAACCTCCCCCCCTCCCCCCAGTTGGCAACCCCAATGAGCGCAGATTTTTATGCTGTCAACATATCCACCTTTATTCGGTATCATGTATGCAGCTTGTGGTCAGGTTGGTCTAAATCGTGTGTTTGGTTCAAGTAATAATGACTGAAGTGTTTGTGGACTCACTCACTCACTCACTCTCTCACTCACTCACTCATTCACTGACTCAATGACTCACTCACACACTCGCTCACGAAATCACTGACTCACTCACTGACTGACTCAACTCACTCACTGACTGACTCACACTCATTCACTGACTGATGAGCTCACTGACTCATTGACTCACACTGACTCCCTGACTGACCCCTCACTGACTCACTCACAAACTGACTCACTGACTGACTCACTGCCACACACTCACTCACTGACAAACGGACTCACTCAATGACTGCCTGACTCACTCTCTCCCTCACTGACTGACTCGCTCACTCTGACTGCCTGTCTCACTGACCGACTGACTCACACTCGCTCACTCAATGACTCACTGACTGTCTCACTCACTGACTCTCACACACATGCACTAACTGTCTGACTCACTGACACACTGACTCACTCACTCCCTCCCTCACTCTCCAGCCAGCATGTACGGCTGGGGCCCAGCTGGGAAATCGGTGGTTTCGATGGGATCAGGTGAGCTTGTGTTCTGTGTGCAGTTTTTGAATTGGGTTCCACATGGGTCTCATTTGGGCTGCCGATGTCATTCTTCAACGAGAACGACACACTTTGACGTCATATCCCACTTTGCAAAGCTGTATGGAGTCATGGGTTTTCATCGGTTCGGTGAGCTGGACTGGGCCAAGCCAATGTTCGTTTCAGAAGTTTTTAAAAAATGGCAGCCAGCAGCTGGCAGCCAACGTGTTATCGAGACCAGTAATATTGTGTGAATCTCATCTGTATATATGAAAGCGAAATGTCCGTTTGTTTGTTTTTTCATTTGTGAACCTCCTCTGAGCTCCCAAGGTTAATCAGCATGACACTTTATAGGATAACATCTTTTAACACCCTGCACATAAATTGGGGTTTTAAAAGAGTTATTTTCTCACAATTAATAATTTGAAACCATCCGAGCCGCCACTTGTCGCCATGATCTCGGAGGGTCGATCTACATATTCAAATCTTTATATAAATCCTCTTTTTTTATCGATTTCAACACGGATATTGTAACCTTCAATGAGATTCTGACGGAGCTTTTCTCCACCAAGTATCAGCCGGAGCTTTGCAGAGATATCTCACTGCAAGTGGAAGCTGGTCCACTTGGAAGCTGGAAGCCTTCTTCCTTGGTTTCTTTCAATCCTGTAAATAGTAATAAATAATAATCGTATTTCCAACCTTTTTGTCTCCTTCTTCTTCTTCTTCACATCCGCGTCGTCTTTGTCTTTTCCCAATTGAACATCTGTGACACGATTTGACCAACGTTTCAGGATCGAGTCTAGTCATTGTAAAAACGGTTCGGGCCGCGGCGCCATCCGCTCGGCAAATTAACATCTTATCCGCGGTCCGTAACAATTGGTGCCTGGGAGTGAGATTCGGACCTGGAGCGCGAATAGCGTGCTCAAAATTACAGGTGGCCCAAAATTTAGTTTTATTTAACATCTTAAATTTGAAAATCGTGCCATGGCTGGTCAAGGTGATCGGATGCCGGTGGGGGAAATAGAAGAGCGGTTAGGGGTAACCCAGGACAAGAGGGATTAATGGAGGAGAATAATGAGGAGGTGGTTGAGGAGGTTTCAGGCGCGCAAAATGGCGCCCTCGCGCACGTGGTTGGAGAGTCCCAAAATGGCGGCGGCGCGGAGGGCGAGCTCGTGGTGGCGGCTGGGGACGCTGGGCAAACCAGGTTTGACCTCAGATTATTCTTGACCCAACTGAATGCAAAAATGGATAGGATGGGAAGCCAAATCGGGGGGCTCGATGGAAAAATCGGGGGGCTAGACAACAAATTTGGGGGTTTAGACAATAAATTTGAGGGGTTAGACAACGGGATAGAAGGGGTGAAAAATGGGTTAACGAGGGTGGAAAATAGAATGGCTGCCCAGGAGAATCAGATAGAGGGTGTGAAAAATGGGTTAAGGGGGTTAGAAAACAGAATGGACGACAAATTGCAGGAAGTAGGGGAGCAATCCGCCCAGGAAATCAAACGGATGGGGAACCAGATAGAGGAGGTGAAAGTCAGGTTAGAAGGTAAATTGGATGCTCAGAGGGATGAATTAGAACAAATGAGGGCGGCATCTACTGAAGAGATGGGAGAAATGAAGGGGGAAATAAGACGACGTGTAAGCGAGGAGGTCTCGGGGGTACGCGAGGAGGTAAAGCGAGGTGAGAAGCGTATGGAGAAGGAGGGGAGGAATAATACGGCTAGGTTACAGGGGGGCATAGAGGACCTGACGCACGAGGTGGAACAGCTGATGGTGGGACAGACGGAGTTAGTGGAGCAGGTACAAAAGAACACTGCAGTACGAGGAGGGTTAAAGGCGACACAAAAATAACTAAAAAACGACTTGATAGCGACGAAAAGGGAATGTCAGATGGTACGTGAGGGACTGACAACGAGGTTGGGCGAGGTGACGGAGGCAATGGAGACAAAGGACCGGGAGGTGAGGACGCACATCGAGATGGTAAAGGTGGCCTTAGAGGACGAAATTGAGGAGAAGCACCGGGAAATAAAAGAGGTGAAGCAAAAATTAGAGGATGTGGAAGAGGGGGTGAGTGAAATTAAGAAGAGACGGAGGGAAACTAAGAGGGAGATAAAGGAGGAGGTGATGGAATATGTACAAGGTCGGTGCTCAAATCGTGATGGTATGCTCGCGAACCAGATAAAGAGTTTGCAGGTGGCGAAGGAGGTGCGGAGACGATGTGCCGAGGTGGCGATATACGTGGAAATGTATATGATGAGGGGAGCTTCAGTCGGCTTGGGGGTTGGTGTGGACCCGGGTGTTCGTGAGAGGCCGCGGGTGAAGTGTGCGACAGGTACGGAGTGCGAAAGAGGAGGTGTGCGAGAATGTCTGACCATGGGGTGTGTGAGGAAAAAGTGCGTGCGGAGGAGTGAGTGTGCTGTCGAGAGTGAGTTGGCCGTAGCGCGTGTGCGAGGGGGCACATGGAAGCGCGGGATGGGGAGTGTTACAGAGGATGTAACGAGAGAATGCACACCTGTGGTGAGTGTTACGGAGGGTGTAACGGGAGAGTGTGCGCAGGAGGATGCGCGAAAAAGGTGTGTAACAGAGGAGTGTATGGGTACAGAGTGCGCTGTCAAGAGTAAGGGTGAATGCGTGACCGAGTGTGGAGGTGAGAGTAGTGAGAGTGACGTGGAGTGTGAGTTGGTTGTGGCAGGTGAGAAAGGATGCACACCTGGAATGGTAGAGCGTGTATGGGAATGCACACTGGAACTGGTAGTGAGGCACGTGGTTGGGTGTACGGAGGAAAGCACACCTGTGGTTGTCACCGAGGAGGTGACCGAGGAGGGAGCGCGAAGAGGTGTGTTGGTGAGGTGTGCGAACGACGAGTGTGTGCAAAGGTGTGCGGTGGTCAGGTGTATCACCAAGTCTGTGAGCGGAGTGAGTGTACCTGGGTGTATAAGAGAGGGTGCAATGACAAGTAGCATGGAGACGGCTGGATGTGTGAGCAAGGGACGGGCTGCGGGGTGTGAGCATGCAAGTGGAGCATCGACGCTAACCGGGTTAGCGGTTAGAGCGACGTATAGCCGAATCGGGCCCTCAGTGCGTGCCGGGCAGCTTTGCGTGCTGCGGGGATCCGCGGGGATTGTGACCGCGGCGGTTTCGAAAGACCCGCCATGCGGGATCCACGCCGGGCCGCTCTTTGAACGGCCGCGTCCGTGCTCCACGAGGCGGAACGGGCGGCCCGGTAGGAAGGGTCGTCATGGCGACCCCCTTTTGTTGAGGCGTTCCGGCAGGGCGAAATCGGGCCATTGGATGGCTCCGTGCCGAGATGGTGCGTGGGATCTCGGCCCGGGTAAGCCCCCGTCCCTGCACCGAATGCCGGACGTATCCAACCGCCGGCACCAAGCAACCCGCATTCATTGCTCGGCTGTGCGAAGCCGGGCTGTAGAAGTGAATTGGTGCACCGAGAGGCTCAAGTGAGTAGACGTGTGATGCGGATAGTTTTGGACCCGAAATTAGAAAAACAAAATTTGATGATTGGCAAAGGATTGGCAGAGTGATGATTGGCAGATGATTGGTAGTGATTGGCAAATTTTTGATTGGCTGGAATTTGGTGTGCAAAATTGGTAGTGAGAGATGCCCGATGTGGTGGGATGGCAACTTTGCCATCTCTCACAGCGGGGGCAAAGGAGCAATAGTCTTCTGGGGTTTGGCAGTGAAAACTAGCCCGGGAGGGTTAGGATATAGTGTGTAGGGACCTAGAGAAGATGACCTTAGGAAACGGTAAGATTAGGTAGTGACAATGATACCTGTAGTGGGGACGCAGGTAGATTAGATTGGATGATAATGACATGGTATGTGCTTAGTTTAAAGGGAAGACGGGGAGCACTAAGTTAGCAGGGCAACAGGTAGTGCAGATGATGCCGTGTGTGTGGTTAAAAGGTGTGATTGCACAGGTGTGCAACTGGACAGGTGTATGGAGCAGTGTGTGAGTGAGTGATTGTGATTGTGAGTTGTGCTGACCGAATGGTCCAGGAAGGAAGGAGGGTGCAGGTGGCACCAGGTGTGATTGCACAGGTGTGCAACAACAGGTGAATGGATAACAGGTGTATGGAATAAATGGTCTGGAGTATATGGAGTATTGGAATGGATGGTCGTTGATTGAGTATGGGGGAAACTGTGGAGTGGAGTGGATGGTGGATGGTGCGAAGGTGCGAATGGGGGAAGGATGGACCCCATCACGAATACCCGGGGAGGGTAGTGTAAGAGTTAGGTAGAGGGTACACGTAAATTGTGGTTGGATATTGGCATCTGTGGTGCGTGTGGAAGAATGGTACTCGGATGGGTGCATTAGTGTTGTGGAAATGGCTGGGCGTGGAGCCTGTTAGTGTGTGTAGTTGGTTGACACTCCGCCACTGTTAGGATGTCGGCGAGGTGAGGCCGCAGGTGGGCTCTGGGAGCCGGTAGTTGTTGTGGATGGGGCCCGAGGATCCGAAGGACGGACCGGGGTAGCCCAGTGCCAGAGGGCACCAAGGGGTGACAGAGCCAGGAGGGGCCTTCCCCAATTAGATAGGTTAGGGTAAGGAGCTAGGTAAGCTCGGGTGGCAACTGCAGTGGTGGAGGTGTGCAGGTGGGTAGACCTGCTGGGAGAGCCACATGACTCAGCCCAGAAATTGTGCGAAGGCACAGGGAGTTGAATCGGGGGAGTGAGACCCCAAATTGAGGAAGCACCACAGTTTGATCAATGGGAATTTGGTTCTTAATACCGCATAGAGTAAGATGGCCAATGGTTTGGCAGGGAAAGACCCCAGGTAGTGTAAAGTGTGTTAATGTCATTTAGAGGATAGTTAGGATTAGGAATCTCCTCGCACCATCTACATCCAATCACCTGGGATGACATACCTCCACACCATGCCATGGTTGTTTTTATTATTTTTGGTGCAAATGTTTGGATTGTGAGACGCATCATGACGTGGGTGTGACATTGTGCTGATGTTCCATCTCTTCCTCCTTATGAGGATTGATGATGAATTGGGTGATGGCAAATTTTGGTTAGAGGAATTGTGGGGACGAATTTGGTATAGGGGAAATATGGGGAAGATGTGACGGTAGTGATGAATTGGTAAATGTGTAGATTTTGTACATATGGGGTAAGGGCAAGGGTAGAGTAGGTGACAGGGGGGGTGACGTACGGTAGGGACGAGCTTTTCTCTGCTCCGTCTCCATACGCACCTCGCCTTGCATTGCCTTTATTGATGTGTACCCTTGTGACCTTACCCCTCGCTCATCTGTCTTTTCCCCCCTTGTCTCCCACATGAGGACTTTGCGCCACTGGGTGCCGAGGGGAGCGTGCGAGAGTCCGCCATTGGGCGCCCGAACCTCTCGCAACCACAGCTGTCTGCATCGATGCACCACCTTATGGACCACATGTCTGTGTCTGAGCACCTCTTATGGACCCCATGGGTTGGGGCATGGCCCCTCTGCTGGAACCGGCCATGAAGGCCCGAGATCTTGCTGGCGGACCTTGGCCACAGAGCACCGATGCCCCACAGGTGAACCATACATAGTCGGCCTCCTGTGGGCCATAAATAAAAGAAATGGACACGTTGGGTGCATTATATTTTAATCCAAATAGGCCGCCAGCAAAGAAGATGACAACACCTGGAAGATAGCAATACCCAGCAGAGGGAGCCGAAGAGCAAGACACCACCAAGGGTTTGTTGGTTTTATTTTTATTGAACTGTGGTGACTGTGCACCGATTGGTGCTTGATGGTGTATTGATGCGTTGTTTGGGGTGCTTCATGGTGCATCGATGCAGGGCAGACTGTCTCTCCCCCCAAAAGAACAATCACAGGTCCTGGGTTAGTGTTGTAAATAAAAGCAGAGTCATTGTAAATAATGCGCCCCCCACCGTAAATGTATAGTTTGAACACAATTCCGCGATTCGGTTAGCTGTGGGCGTGAGTCTGTTAGGTAGGGTGCAATGGAGCAGCGGGACATATTTATTTATGTTTTAAAACTGTCACACAGGGTCAGGTTAAATGTAGAGGGAACTACACCTATGTGCCACACTAAAAGTAAAGGTAAGAGGCCCGGGACATGCCTAAGAGGAAGAGGGTGCAGTGTTGTGGATATGAGGATTGTGTTTTTTTTGATTGTTTTATTCTGTACCCTCCTGCCTCCAGTCTGTGTATAAAGGTCAAAGGTCGTTCCGTAGTTATTTCATAAGCACCCACGTAGCCAATAATAGATTTCCTCCTTGTTGACAGTTATTTCCTTATTCTGTGTAGTAGGCTAAGGATTTGTTTTCCATTAATTGACACTCCATTGCACCAAATTCAAATAGATAGATCCCCTTCATTTTCAATTAATAAAGCCGCAATTGCCAACTGCATTCACCGCGACTCCATTAGCCACGAGGTAGGCTCAGAGAAGAAGGGGGAGGAGCTGCCGAATCCTGGGCGTGCCCGCCCATCGTCATCAAGGGTGGAGCCAGAGGGCCGTGCCGACCAATCAGGGCCAAGGCGAGCTCACCGATGGGCGTGTTCTCGAGGCCGGCGGCTTGATTTGCCCGTGGCGTTATAAAAAGCGCGCGCGGAAGCCGCAGACAGAAGCGCGGGGTAAGCCTTTGACACAAGTGCACAGGAGTGATGAAAAGGCATCCTGAGCAAGCACACGACGTCCCCACGGCAGCAGTTTAAACCACCGGAGCTTGAACCACAGCAGCTTTGAACCATCGCAGCTTTGACCGCCGCAGCTTGAGCGTTGACGACAGGTTGCTGTTGAGGAAGGGTGGCGGCTGCTCCCTCCTGGCCCGGCCGTCCTCTGGTCCGAGCTGAACCTTCCTCCCGGTCCAGCCAATCGTTCCTGCCTCCATTCCCCATTTGTGTGATCCGTCTTCGTTTGTTCTGTCCTGGGTTAAGTAAGACTGAATAGGTAAGCTAAGTTTCACTGTGTCCTTCTGGTCCGTCCCTCTGTCTGTAAATTATTTTATTATCCTTCCTTCTTCCTTGGTTTCTTTCAATCCTGTAAATAGTAATAAATAATAATCGTATTTCCAACCTTTTTGTCTCCTTCTTCTTCTTCACATCCGCGTCGTCTTTGTCTTTTCCCAATTGAACATCTGTGACACGATTTGGCCAACGTTTCAGGATCGGGTCTAGTCATTGTAAAAATGGTTCGGGCCGCGGCGCCATCCACTCGGCAAATTAACATCTTATCCGCGGTCCATAACAATATAATACAATTATTTTGTGATACACAGAAATCGAAATTGAAACCAAAACCCATAACTTGTATTCTCAGTGATAATACGGATGATATACCTTCACCCTAAGATTTAGATAAATAAAAAAAGAACCTCGTTATCTTTGATGATTGTGTTAATGAGAGAAACCAAACAGTAATGGATAGCTACTATACAAGCAGGAGACATTCTTGTTGTAATTGTATTTAACTTAGTCAGTCATATTTTCAACTCCCTCGGCGATCAATAAGAAACAATGCTAATACTTTTATTTTCTTTAAGTTGAATTCAATTTTTCAAATGAAAATTATACAAATAATTTTTGGAGAGATAATTGTTCCACATTATGTAAAAAGAAGGAATTTGAAAATTATATGAAACACACGATTGGAAAATATAAATATATTGTTGTGAAACAAGATGAGATACTAACTGATATTTTACACACATAAATGACAACTATTATTATTAATCTTGTGGGTAAATCTGCTTCAGGAAAGAACTTTCATAAATCTAAACTCTTGAATAGTAAAAATGAAAAGATTGTAAGTTTTTTTTTTTTAAACACCCTACGATTCATTTTGTAGGTACTACATCCAGAGCAATGCGACCAGGAGAAGTAGAAGGGAAAGATTATTACTACATTTCAATGGAGGAACATTTGCGATTGAGGAACGAAGGTCAAATATTTGAGGAGGTCTCTCTTGGTTCTACAAAATATTCACATTGTAAGAGTGAGTTAAATAAAGTAAAATCTAACGGTCTTGGGATTTTAGAAACTAATCCTGAAGGAATGAGACAAATTATTAAACATTTGCGTGGTGATGGAGTTAAGATTTTATCATTCGGTTTTGATATCGATGAGGAGACTCAATGCAAACGTATGAAAAGCAGAGATACAAGTATTAGTGAAGAAGAAATAACAACTCGTATTAATACCAACAAAGAATTTGATGAAATATTTAAAGAAAAGGATTTATTTCAACACATTTACTATAATGACGAAGAAAAGGAAAATTTTCCCATTGACCTTTACAATTCATTAAATGATATTTTTCAATAAATAAATACAGAAAATGAATACCGAAGAAAGAGCAAGAAAGTTTAAAGAACATCAAGAGTTGGTTTCAAATGTTGTAAAGCAACAGGAAGAGATAAAGAAGAAACGGAGAGAGAAACTAACTGGTGAAGAAGCCTTTGAAAGAAAACAAGAGAAATTTTTAAAACCACTTTTAAAAACTCAACAAACGATTTCACCTGCAGTTCCCACGGTAGAATTTACTCCAAAAAAACTTCAAATGCTCAAAGATTTTAGTCAAATGACAGAGCAAGAACTTGGAGAATTAGAATATGATGATGAGGGATTATTTCGGAAACTTGAGGAGGTAAATCAACCCCCTAATTATGTTGTGGAAGCTCTTCAAAACAATGAATATTCGGCGGGTTCAAAAACCAGAGCAGGTCTCATTCCAACAGAAGAACCAGCACAGTTCCATCTTGTGAAAGAAAAGTTATTGATATTTAATGATAAATTGGTGTTCTTAAGTTCTGCTCAACCAAAGGTTGAATTAACTCCAAGATTCTAGTCAGGTTCACTATGTTAACAAATATAATTTCGTTCAAAATTTTGGGAGATTAGCAAACCTGTACATTTTTGGAATCATCAGAGCATGGAGAATCCGAAAATCAATGTTGGCATTTGCACAGACACCTGCATGGCCGCCATTTTGGATTTTCAAAATGGCCGCCATAAAATACATATTTTGCGCTATCTCGGCTTCTAGTCAACCTAGAAACTTAATTAAATATGCTAATCCTATGTTTTCTGGGTTAAGGAATCCAATAAAGGCCTCAAAATAGTGCTCAGGATTATAGAAAAGCAACAAACAAACGTAATTGAAAACCATTGTCTTTATATTTGTGATATAACTGTTTTACATAATACATGATATTGCAAGTCCTTTGAAGTTATAGGTATGGGTTTATAAAGCAAGAAAGCAGCCTTGTTAGTATCAGATTGAACTATAAGTCCTATACATAGGATCTACTAGGTCTACACCGTTCAGGAATATGCTTTTACAGATCTTCATCACTGTCCTGAGGGTCATTTTCGCAAAGGTGTCCATGCAAATGCAAACATTAATTTTTGGATTCCTCATGCTCTGAGTATTCCAGAAATGTATAGTTTTGCTAATCTACAAAAATTTTGAACGAAAACACATAGTGAACCTGACTATTCCTGTTTCTTCTAACAAACTCCGGATTCAGCGGTTCAAAATATTTTGAGGAACCACTTGATATGGAAAGAGAGGAAGATAGAGAGTATATTGAGTTGCTAAATGCACTTGATTATGGAGTTTCTGTTGCTGGTAAAAGTAAAAAGAATGAGAAGGAGAAATATATTATTGATGCTTTAAGTAAGCTTGGTTCGGGTGTTAGCTTTCTTCCAAATGACCCATCACAATTAGTTAATAGGCTATTATTGTTGTTAGGTAGTAAGAAGGTTGGAAACAACAATTGTTTTAATGAAACATCCGCCATTTTAGAACAGTTGATGAATGTGAAAATAATTAATAAATATCAACACAAATATATTTTATTCGATATTAAATAAGATGAGAAGCACAATTCTTAGTTTTAATTTCACAACGAGTGATTACACAGCATCATTCCCTTACCCACCACAACTTGACCCCACAAAAGAATATGAGGCATCTTTATTGTCGATGGAAACTTATAATACCTTGTTTAATATCACAGAGAAAAACAACAAGTTTAGTTATAATCCAGGAAGTGGATATAAAACGATAACCGTTTCACCCGGAGCTTATGAGATTTCTCAAATATCTTCTGAAGTCTCTCGCCTTATGAAAGAACAAGCTGATGAACCAAAAAATATGGTAATCGATATTCAAAAACACACTTCAAAATCAACTATTAAACTTAAAAATAATTATAAAGTTGATTTCATGATTGAAAAATCGTTTGGAGAGCTATTGGGTTTCTCTTCAAAAAAGATTGAAACTAACGGGACGTTTTACAGTGATAATGTCATTCAAATATCCTCCGGTATAAATTCAGTAATAATTCATTGTGACTTGATTGATGGTGCTTATAACGATGGAATAAGAACAAATACAATATTTTCATTCAGCGCATACTCAACCCCGATTGGTTATAAATTTAATATGGAACCAAAAAATCTTGTCTATTTACCTGTGTCAGGAAAAACCATATACAGAGTAAATTTTAGGATAACTGATCAAGACAATTGTATGATATCCTTTAATGATGAAATTATATCCATCAGAATTCACCTACGTGAAGTTTTTCAATAAATAAATAATGGTTATTGTGAGGAAACACGAGTCGGGAAAATATTAAATAATTACAGGGGATGGGATGTTCCTTTCACCATACTATAAGGGTGAAGGTATGTTTCTTGGTGGAGGATACTATAAACCAAAGAGACAACGGGGTGTGGGACATCAATTTAGAAATAAAGGAGATGGGATAATTGATACTCTAATGGGTATTGGTTCAGCCATCCTTAAACATTAAGACCTAATTGGTTCAACTGCTTCTGCCGTGGGCTCAGTTGCGGGTGCTATAAAGAGTATAAAAGATGCTCAAAAGGAGTCTCATAAATTACAAGCAATCAAAGAAATTTAAAAAGGTAAAACTCAACAATCTTCACAAGAATGACAAAAAATCATTAAAATACTTGGGTCAGGGTTTCAACGATTTTATTGCTATATAAATACAAGTATGGAAGCGATTGATAGTATCTATGATTTAGATGATACGATTATCATTTCAAACTCCACTAAAAAGGAAGACTATTTTAATGTAAATGCTATAACAGGAACAGACTGGAATTCAAATGGAACAAAAAGTTTTGAAATAAATAATCAGCAAACTTACTTGAATCTAGCTGATAGTTTCTTTCTGTGTAAATTTTAATTCACTAAGGCTGCGAATAATACTAATGCTGCACTCGTAAATGATTTCTTCTGGAAAATGTTTGATAGTGTCTGCCTGTATATTGGAACACAAGAGGTTGAAGCGGTTCATTATGTCTCTGCTACATCTGAAATGATGAAATTTACACTATATTCGTTTAGTGATAGAATGGGTAAGGGAGCTGTTGAAAGTTTTATTCCTGATATGTCAACGGGAATAAATGCTGACCCTGGTTATAGTCAAAGGAAGGCAATGTATAATGATGAAACAAAACCAGAGAATAGTTTTACCGTAGCAGTACCTCTCAAAGGTATATTTGGATTTTGTGATTATGATAAAGTTTTGTATGGGCTTAAAATTAGATTTCAACTACAAAGGAATGATAATGTAAATAGGTTGCTTTTTGGGGCCAAAAATGCTTTTGGAGACAATAATAAATTTGTTATTAATGATTTGTGTTGGTATATTCGTGAATATACTCGGAATCTTAAAACGGAAGAGATGTTAAATAAAAGACTTAACTCAAAGACCCCGCTAAATGTATCATACCTCAAAAGAAGATGTCAACACGTTAAACTGGAACACACTACCTACACTTGGAATTTAGGTGTTCTTCAAGGAAAGCCGCGATACCTATGGCTCATTTTTTAAAAACCAGATGGAGAGGAGGGTACTGATAAGAATAATGCGCTGAGTGATAATGCTAAGGTGAAACAACTTCGGGTTTCTCTTGATGGTACATTTTATCCGTGAGATAGATTGGAAATTGATTGGGAAAAAAATGATTATTCGGAAACCTTCAAGTCTTACCAAAAGGTGTGTGAAAGCAATGGTAATAATGAGCCTATTTTGGATGTGGTTGCATTTCAAAAACTTTATACAATCTATGCAATTGACCTGAGTTCTCAAAAGGAAACTATGAAGTCTAATAGAGTGGATATTTCTCTATACATTGAAAGAGGAGAGAATGAAGAACTTGATGCTTATTGTTTGCTTTTGGAGGAAACAGAATTACAGATTAATACAAATAATGGTGTTATGATTAATATCACGAAGATTTTTTATCATAAATAAATGAGTCGGAAAGAACCGGTATATATTAATCAAATCAATCTTAATAAATTTACATCTTGTATTCAAATCAAAACCCTTGTATTATTAATGTTAATACAATTCAAAGAAATGGAGCAGTAAGACTTGATGTTTTACTCACAAGAGAGCAGGTGAAAACACGAAATGATGTTGGATCACTTAAAATTAAAATGACAAAACCTATGTTAAAGAAATATTCAACAAGAGAAACGAGTGGAGGATTTCTCCCATTCCTAATTCCTTTATTTGCTGGTTTTATGTGCGGCGGGAGCATTGACTGGTGGTATTTCAGCAGCGGTAAAAACTGCTAACGAAAGGAAGGCACAACTAAAAGCTCAAAAAGAATTGGAAAGACATAACAAGGAGTTGGAGAAACAAATTTGTGGAAGTGGTGTAATTGTAGATTTTGCTCAAAAACTTGAAAGCATACCTGATAAAGCTAGATTGTTGGTTGGAGATATGCTTTCCTCTTTCGCTCAAGCGGGTGTTAAACTAACTAAACGGGGTAATAGATTGTATCTTTCTCATAAATAAATGGATAAATGGTTTAAACAATTTGGAAAGAATACAACAGCAAATATAGAACTAGCTAAGTATTGTAAAAAACTAAAAATTGAAAATGTGGTAATCTGTATGACAGATGAATTAACAAAGTTGTCCAAGAATACAAAGAATATTATTATGAATTTAGACACACAGAATGGTTCTCATTGGGTTTGTATTCATAATAGTCAGGATAAATGTTATTTTGATTGTTATGGTATGCCACCACCTGTTGAAGTAATACAATTCTTACAGAAAGGTGTTTATCAAACATTTCAAGTTCAAGAAATTAATTCTGAATGTTGTGGTCAATTATGTTTATATGTATTACTGTATTTCAACTCAACAATAATGAAAATTTTGATGATGTCATTTAAAATCTAATATAAATGACTTATGTCAGAAAAGATGGTTCTATCTTTGGAGAATCCCCTCTGGATATTGATTTATCAAATTATTATACAAAGGCACAGGCCGAACGACAAAAATATAATATAACAAAAAATATTAATATGAAAAATACTTATAAATTAATCAATTATCCAAACCATACAGATGTGAATGACTTAATGAGATTAAGTGATTTATCACAATATATAACATTAAATAAAACAGCACGTTTTGTGAAACAAGTAAAATTTACAACCACAACACCTGGTTATACTGATCATACACCTTTCCTCATTCAATTTGACTATCTGCTCACAATTGAATTTTATAAAGAAGGGCACATAGTTAATATGCGAATTAATAAATGGGAGTAGGAGATAAATGTTGTTCCTGGACCACACCTCATTTCTCCATTGACTTACATGTTAATTTTCCTCTCTCCCTCATTTTCCCTAAACACCTCTATTTCTCTCACCCTCATTTTCCCATTCACTCACATGTTAATTTTCCTCTCACCCCATTGACTTACATGTCAATTTTTCTCTCACCCTCATTTCCCCATAACACCTCTATTTCTCCCACCCTGTTCTTTACGAACCTTTTAGCCTTTTGACATACTCTTATCCTCAATGTTGTTCATTAGACCACTCAAACAATGATCCTACGAATATTTGCTCCCTCTCACTCTCTTAATATCAATGATCCCGAGTAGACCACTCAAACAATGATCCTACAAATATTTGTTTATGCGTAGGAAATAATTTAATTCTCTTACCACTACCATCACCATCTAATATATTAACAAAGTATATGCTTGAGTTTGGTTCTTTATCAAGATATTTTAACTGAGCTAAGATCAAATGGTAAACCTCCCTAAATGTTCTTGTTTGAGCACCTCCAGTGCCACACACTTTTTGGTCGGCTCTGCCCACTTTTTCGTAAGCCCGCCCACTTTTTGCTAATCTCCGCCCACTTTTTGCTAAGCTCCACCCATTTTTTAGTAAGCCCTGCCCATTTGGTTAAACCCCGTCCACTTTATAAACTCCAGCATTGTATCATTTTCAGTTAAGACATTACATCATTTTCAGGGGATTTCCATCACATCATTGCCAGTTAAGACATGCCCAAGTTTGCCCAGGGAATTTCCACAGGAAACGACACACCCAGCCCTTCTTATAAAAGGCACCGACCACACAGGCTTTTTTAAACACGCTTTCTGCTTCACTTGAGAATGGACTACTATCATGCTGAAATGGAATTGGGATAATTTTGAAATTCCTTGGAGTCCTGCTACCTGTGTGGAGCTCAACCTTCAGATTGATGAACTGGACTCGAACCTCTTATCAATGGAGGTAAGTTTATTTAATCTTTTATTTAATTATTTATTTTAATTTTTTTTTTTTTTTTTTTTTTTTTTTAGATAAGACTCGTGTAAGAGTTAGCAAAGTTTATTTTAATATTCATAGAGCTTGATTTATACAAATAAAAATATTGTATTAAATTAATACATTGTTATTTTCTTTCACAGGAAATTGTATCTGAGATACGAAATGAAAATACTGCTTTTAAAACAACTTGGAATGAAGTTTTTTTTTGTTTGAAGACATTTTGAACAGCCAAGACCCACAGAACGAGTTCTACCTTGATGACCCAGCCAAATAGTTATACCTTGGAGATCCACAAAATCCTGAAAAAGAGTTCTACCATGATGATACTTATTGTGAGTTATCAAAAGAAAACCCACTGAACAAGTTCTACCTTGATGAGCCAGAATACAAGTTATACAATGGAGACCCACAAATTTATGAAAATTGGGAAATGGGAGTTCTCCCTGATGGTCCGCAGTTATACTATGTGAGACACATCACAGAAACCCTAAAAAATTGGGAAAGGAGAATTCTCCCTGATGGTCCGCAGTTATACTATGTGAGACACATCACAGAAACCCTAAAAAATTGGGAAATGGGAGTTCTCCCTGATGGTCTGCAGTTATACTATGTGAGACACATCACAGAAACCCTAAAAAATTGGGAAAGGAGAGTTCTCCCTGATGGTCCGCAGTTATACTATGTGAGACACATCACAGAAACCCTAAAAAATTGGGAAATGGGAGTTCTCCCTGATGGTCTGCAGTTATACTATGTGAGACACATCACAGAAACCCTAAAAAATTGGGAAAGGAGAGTTCTCCCTGATGGTCCACAGTTATACTATGTGAGACACATCACAGAAACCCTAAAAAATTGGGCAAGGAGAGTTCTCCCTGATGGTCCGCAGTTATACTATGTGAGACACATCACAGAAACCCTAAAAAATTGGGAAATAGGAGTTCGCCCTGATGGTCTGCAGTTATACTATGTGAGACACACCACAGAAACCCTACAAATTGGGAAAGGAGAGTTCTCCATGATGGTCCGCAGTTATACTATCTGAGACACATCACAGAAACTCTAAAAAATTGGGCAAGGAGAGTTCTCCCTAATGGTCCGCAGTTATACTATGTGAAACACATCACATAAACCCTAAAAAATTGGGAAATGGGAGTTCTCCCTGATGGTCCGCAGTTATACTATGTGAGACTTATCACTGAAACCCCCAATATTTCTGAAAATTGTGGTTCTACCTTGGAGACATGGAAAGATGGTTATATTTTTGGAGACTCGGAATGGGGGTTTTGTTTTGATGACTCGGAATGTGATACCTATCTTGGAGGCTCAACAGGAATGTGGTTATACCTTGGGAACTTGGAAAGTTGGTTTTATTTTGGAGACTCTACCTGTGGGGTCCATCTTGGAGACTCTTTGGATTCTAAAGCAATGAACAATGTTCTTTGTTTAATGACGTTTGATTTAAGCAATATCAAGAAAGTTCGAGGAAGAAAATGCTGGAAAATTATTTCTTCTCATTTCTACTTCTTAAAACTTAAAAGCCTTGAAAGACAGAATTGGGAGAAGAGGCAAAAGAAAAAGAAATACGTATTTTAAAAAAGAAAAGAAAAAAAGATTATGTTAGGATTAGGATTTTGAATGTGAGGGTTAGGGTTGACGTTGGGTTGGGTTGAGTTTGGGTTAGGGATGGGGTTGGGTTAGGGATGTGGTTGTGTTCGGGTGGGATTTTGAATGAGAGGGTTAGGGATGGGGTTGGGTTAGGGATGGGGTTTGGGTTGGTTTAGGGTTGGGTTGGGGATGGGTTGGGTAAGGAAATGTTTAGGGTTGGGATTTTGAATGTGAGGGTTAGGAATGGGGTTGGGTTAGGGGTGGGATTTTGAATGTGAGGGTTAGGGATGGGGTTGAGTTAGGGTTGGGTTAGGGATGGGGTTGGGTTAGGGATGGGGTTGGGTTAGGGATGGGGTTGGGTTGGGGATGGGGTTGGGTTAGGGTTGGGATGGGGTTGGGTTAGGGATGGGGTTGGGTTAGGGATGGGGTTGGGTTAGGGATGGGGTTGGGTTAGGGATGGTGTTGGGTTAGGGATGGGGTTGGGTTGGGGATGGGGTTGGGTTAGGGATGGGGTTGGGTCAGGGTTTGTATATTATTATGACACACACACACACAAACACACACACACACACACACACACACACACACACAAACACACACACACACACACACACACACACACACACACACACACACACAAAAGTTAAGCCCCAACTGAAAAGTTGAGGGATTCTGTGTTTGGGGTTCACAGATCTCAAGAACGTATCCCCATTACACACACACACAAAAGTTAAGCCCCAACTGAAAAGTTGAGGGCTTCTGTGATTGGGGTTCACAGATCTCAAGAACGTATCCCCATAACATTTTATTATTTATTTATTATTTTTAATACCACACCCTGGTGTATTGTTTTCAAGGGTATTATCTGCTTACTTGTGTTTTTGTAATTCTTGTGAGTAAAATGAACCCAAGATTTCTTCTCCATTTAAATCATATAATTTGTAGGTCCAAGGGACTGTATCCATTACATCAACGATTTTAAATAATTCATTAGTCCATTTTTTTGTATAACCTTTCTCAAAATGGCTTTTCCATCTTTATATTCTTACAATATCACCAACTTTGAACTTTGGTTTTCTCAAATTGATCTCCTTTTCATATTCTAATTTTGTAAATGATTCTGACGGTTTTGATTTTGTTGATGAATGAACTGTATGATTGTAATTATCTACAATATTTTGAATTAAATATACCCACTGTTGAGAACCGAGTTGTGTGAATTTTTATATATACTCTCTTTCAAAGTATGATTAAAACGCTCAATAACAAATGCTTTTCCTTCATTAAAGGAAACATTTTGGTTATGACTAACTTCCCTGAAAATGTCTGCTGCTCTTCTTCTGCTCCAATCGGCTCTTCTGATCATGTGCTTGTTAAAGTGGACATCTCTCTGACCATTCTCAGAGAGCCTCCTCAGCGTCGATGAGTCTGGCATTTCACTCAGGCCAACTGGCACGGTCTTCAAGCAGCCATCAATCATCTGGACTGGTCTCCCATCTCTACTGCCTCTGACATAAATTCTTCCTGGGAATTCTTCCAAAGCAAACTGCTCTCTCTCATGCACAGATTTATCCCATCTCGTCTTCTGTTGTCTTACCCTTCCTCCCGTCCATGGTACACGGAATCTTGTGGTGAGGCTATTGCCCAGAAACAACTTGCTTTCCTCTCCTGGAAAGCAAATCCAACGGAAGGAAATCTCATTTCCTTTCACAAAGCCCGAAACAAGTGTGTGTCCACCCTCAGGAGAGCCAGGAAACAATATCTCTCCGTTCTCAGGACCGAACTCTCTTATCTGTCTCCCTCTTCCAAATCCTGGTGGCGTCTGGTCAAATCTGTTTCTGGTGTTTGTTCCCCCTCCATCCCCTCCCTCACCTCAAATGGCCACACGGCTGACTCCGCACGTGAAAAAGCTGAATGCCTCAACTCTGTGTTTGCCTCTAAATCTTCTGTCCCAAACCCATCCCTCTCTGTACCCACCATACCCAGTCGTACCCAGCTGCTCCTGGACTCTGTGTCCTTTCCTCCTGACAAGGTGGAAAAGTTTCTGTCAACCCTCGACTCGGATTCTGCAACTGGACCTGACGGCATCAGCCCACGGGTCCTAAAATCCTGTTCTTCCGCTCTTTCACTCCCTCTCTCTGTTCTCTTCACCCTCTCTTTTGCTCAAGGTCATCTTCCATCTGCTTGGAAATCTGCCAACATCACCGCTTTGCACAAAAAAGGTGCAAAAACAGATCCCAGCAACTACAGACCAATCAGCCTTCTCCCAATTATCAGCAAAGTCATGGAATCCATCATTGCTTCAGATATCAAATCTTTCCTCTTCTCCAATGGCTTGATCTCTGATCATCAATTTGGTTTCAGACCTGGACACTCTACTCTGGACATGCTGCTTCTGCTTTCTCAACAATGGATGGAGGTCCTCAATGCCAAACAGGAAATTAGAGCAGTCTCCCTTGACATATCACGTGCCTTCGATACGGTCTGGCACCCCGCTCTGCTCACCAAACTCTCCTCTTTTGGTATCAATGGAAATCTCCACGCATGGCTGGCGGACTTCCTCTCTAGTCGTAGTCAACGTGTGGCCCTGAATGGGTTTCTCTCATCTCCTCTTCCTGTTCAGGCTGGAGTTCCACAAGGCAGTGTTCTGGGCCCTGTGCTTTTTCTGGTCTTCATCAATGATCTCTCTGACTCTCTTGAAAATCCTCTGTATCTCTTTGCTGATGACTACTCTCTGTCGCTCCATTCTTCATCCCTCAGATCGGCAGTCTGCTGCCTCCTCACTCTCTGCAGACCTGGACAAAATCACAGACTGGGCAAACAAGTGGAACATGTCTTTCAATCCTGACAAATCTCACACTCTTACGATGTCTCTCCGAAAAGACCGACTGGACAACCCTCCCATCCCCTTTCTGAATAATCCTCTCCAAGAAGTTCTGTCACTCAAGCTTTTGGGTCTCACTATCTGCCATGATCTTTCCTGGGAAAACCACATTTCAAATCTGGCCTCCAAAGCCAGTCGCCGACTGGGCATCCTCCGTCGTGCAAAGTCCTTCCTTGGCACACCTGAGCTCCTCACCACATACAAGGCTTTCATCCGCAGCTCAATGGAATACTGCTCTCCCCTCTGGGCTGGTGCTCCAGCCTCACACCTAGCTCGTCTTCACGCTGTTGAAACCAAAGCATTCAGAATCATTGGAATCTCCCGCGATGAAGCTAACTCCAAGGGCCTCTCACTCACTCACCGCAGGCAGGTTGGTGGTCTTTCCATCTTCTACCGACTCCTCTCTGGCCTTGCCCCCCCCTGCTCTCTCTGGGCTCTGTCCCGCAAATATTCCTACAGGTCGCACAAGATCTGCCTGCAACCCTCTTATGGTCAAACTGCCAAAATCAAGACTCTCTGCTCACCTTCACTCCTTCATTCCTCTCTTCTCCCGCCTCTGGAACAAACTCCCTCACTCTCTTCAATCCCACTCCACCCTCCAGGTCTTTAAAACTGCTGTTCACCACCATCTCTTATCTTCCCCCATCCAAAACCTTGATCTTTTCTACCCCCGCTAATTTCACCCCAATTCCACTTTTTTGAAATACCAACTTCTGTCCTGGAAGTCCTTGGTGTCCTTGTGTTGTATACTTCTCCCTCCACCCCCCCCCCTTCCCACGCCTCCTCCCCCCAAGCCCTCTCCCTTCCACACATCTCCCTTCTCTCAAATGTTGTGTTTGTGTGCTTCTCCTTCTCTCCCCATCTTGTTTTCCGCTCCCTCTTTTTGTGTGTTTTGTTTGTCTGGTTGATTTGTTTGTGAAGTAAATGTTAGCTCTTTCACGAGCCTCGATTCAGTATACAAAAAAAAAAAAGAAAAAAAAAAGGTGCTGTATAATTTAATACCCTCCCCCTTAAGAAATTTCATAAATATTTTGTGATAGAACTCTGTTCCCCTCATCAGTCCATAACTTCTTTGGTTTTCTTTTATCCCTATCAAATATTAGCTTAAAGGCTAACATTAAAGTATCACCCCTTTTATTTTTTAAAGGAACAACCCAGGCAAATCTACTCCTCAAATCAATAACGGTTAAAGCATACCTGTATCCCCTGTCATTATTCAATTCAATTAAATCAGCGGACCATATGTGGTCAGTGTCTTTGGAATAAACCTTCCTTCTTTTAAACTTGGTGATTATAGGTTTGTGTAATTCTTCAGCCAAAAGCTCCTCAGTCTTGATGACATCATTAGAGCCTAATAGTTTTTTGAGGAATAACCAAGACCAAGTTTCAATTTAGCACTTATCAATTTTTTCACAATAAGCCTATCAACTTTCTCTCTCAACGTTGGATTTTGTATCGAAGACAAATTATCCAACATTTCTCTGTCGGCTTTATGTTTTTCATCCAATGTAGTGGTATTCCCATAAGCAATATCATGATTCATACACACTTCATCAACCCTATTTATAGGTTTAGACCAAGGTTTAGGATTGGCAGCCTCATCTAATCTTTTATCCAGGTTTGTTCCAGGACCACAGAAAGAATATCCAGGTAGATGTAGTTCCCCAGGAATTCCAGTTGTTGTAAATTTACTTCCTGACAGAAACTTTTGTATGTCTCCTCCACTTTTAGGAGAGACGAATTGGCACTTTTTAGAGCCACACACTTGACATATTCCTTTTTGATAAACTCTATTATTTTTATCTTTAACATAAGAGATATTTTTAGATTTAGTTTTCTTTTTACATTTGGGACAATAACTCATATTTATTTATGAGAAAAAGTCCGACAGAGAATCAAAACCTTTTTGGTTTTCAACATATACATTTCTATCTTTATTTTTAAAACATAAAGAATCCTTCGGAACACCTTCACTCTCTCCTCCATTTCTTTACAAATAAAACTAACGAAAGTCAATAACACCAACATCATCAACCACATAATCTTTTCCTTCTTCTTCTTCTTCTTTATCCCCACTTTCTCGTTTAAATATCCTCCCTGAAAGTGAAGACATTGACGTCGTTATTCTTGAAAACAATATCTTCCTAAGAGTCATTAATTCTTTATTTTCCTCTTCGGTGCATTGAGATTTATTTATTTGCCATAACACCTTCAATCTTTCATTAATCTCAGGAATGGTCATCTTTTTATATTTTTACTCCGTCTCTCTTTCCTCCCTCTCCTCCTTCTCCTTTTTCTCCCTTTCCTCAATCTCCTTTTCCTCTCTTTCTTCCCTCTTTTCCTTCTCGCTTTTGTCCCTGTCCTCCCTGTCCTCCTTCTCCTTTTTCTCTCTTTCCTCCCTCTCCTCCTTCTCCTTTTTCTCCCTTTCTTCCCTTTCCTCCTTCTCCTTCTCCTCAACTCCTTCCTCATCCCTTGCTACCATTGAGTTTGAGCCCCAAAGAATATTATACATATACTCATCTGGATTTTGAGATATTCTTGTATCTATAATTATTATTCTCATAATAGGATACCAATAAGATTTGTTGACGATTTCTAAAAGAGTTTTATATTTCATAACTTTGAGAAGTTCATTTTTATTTAATATTTTAAACAAGTCTCCATTTGTGGGTTTAGCAATATCAGTATAAGGCCAGTTTCTAATGACAAAATTTCCATGTATATGCTCCAAATCATAAGGTATGTAATAGTGTGCACCCTTTTCTTGTTGGTAGCCCTGAATACAAAAATTATAATTCTCTTGTAGTCTTCTTCCTGCCATTTATGTATCAGAAATATATGTGAGATTAATATTATGACAGGTAATACCACCCCATCTTCCCACTACCAAATCGGTTTGTATTCCTCGGCTTTCTATCCTGATCTCATTACCTTCCTTCTTTGTCATGCTAACCATCGCTATACTATCATATATTTTTCTTTTCTTAAAATCATGTATTTGTTGGTTACTAATTGTACTTCCACATAACTCCTTATCTTCACCAAGCGGATAATATTCTTCTTTACGAGACTGATTAAAATCATGTAGGTCTTCTAAGTTTATTGAAAAAAAACAATTATACCCTAAATCAGGCATATCATACCCCCATTTATTAATTCGCATATTAACTATATGCCCTTCTTTATAAAATTCAATTGTAAGCAGATAGTTAAATTGAATGAGGAAAGGTGTATGGTCAGTATAAACAGGTGTTGTGGTTGTAAATTTTACTTGTTTTACAAAACGTGCTGTTTTATTTAAAGATATATATTGTGATAAATCACTGAATCTAATTAAGTCATTCGCATCTGTAGGGTTTGGATAATTGATTAATTTATAAGTATTCTTCATGTTAACATTTTTACTTATACTATATTTTTGTCGTTCAGCCTGTGCCTTTGTATAATAATTTTATAAATCAATATCCTGAGAGGATTCTCCAAAGATAGAACCATCTTTTCCGACATAAGTCATTTATATTAGATTAAAAATGACATCATAAAAATTTTCATTATTGTTGACTTGAAATAATACATATAAACATAATTGGCCACAACATTTAGAATTAATTTCTTGAACTTGAAATGTTTGATAAATACCATTCTGTAAGAATTGTATTACTTCAAAAGGTGGTGGCATACCATAACTGTCAACATAATATTTATCCTGACTATTATAAATACAAAACCCAATGAGAACCATTCTGTGTCTAAATTCATAATAATATTCTTTGTATTCTTGGACAACTTTGTTAATTTATCTCTCATACAAATAACCACATTATCAATTTTTTGTTTTTTTACAATATTTAGTAAGTTCTACATTTGACATTGTATTCTTTCCAAATTGTTTAAACCATTTATCCATTTATTTATGAGAAAGATATAACCCATTACCCCTTTTAGTTAGTTCAACACCCGCTTGAGCGATAGAGGAAAGCATATCTCCAACTAGCAATCTGGCTTTATCAGGTAGACTTTCAAGTTTTTGAGCAAAATCCACAATTACACCACTTCCACTAATTTGTTTCTCCAACTCCTTGTTATGTCTTTCCAATTCTTTTTGAGCTTTTAGTTGTGCCTTCCTTTCGTTAGCTGTTTTTACCGCTGCTGAAATACCACCAGTCAATGCTCCCGCCGCACTTAAACCAGCAAATAAAGGAATTAGAAATGGGAGAAATCCTACACTTGTTTCCCTTGTTGAATATTTATTCAACATAGGTTTTGTCATTTTAATGTTAAGTGAACCAGCATCATTTATTGTTTTTACCTGCTCTCTTGTGAGTAAGACATCAATTCTTACTGCTCCTTTTCTTTGAATTGTATTGACATTAATAATACAAGGCTTTTGTTTTTGAATACAGGATGTTAATTTATTAAGATTGATTTGATTAACATATACCGGTTCTTTTCTACTCATTTATTTATGAGAAAAAAACCTATGTGATATTAATCATAACACCATTATCTGTATTAATCTGTAATTCTGTTTCCTCCAAAAGCAAACAATAAGCATTAACTTCTTCATTCTCTCCTCTTTCAATGTATAGAGAAGTATCCACTCTATTAGACTTTATAGTTTCCTTTTGAGAACTCAGGTCAATTGCATAGATTGCATAAAGTTTTTGAAATGCAACCATAGCCAAAATAGGGTCATTATTACCGTTGCTTTCACACACCTTTTGGTAAGACTTGTCGGCTTCCGCATAATCATTTTTTTCCCAATCAATTTCCAATCTATCTCGAGGATAAAATGTGCCATCAAGAGAAACCCGAAGTTGTTTCACCTTAGCATTGTCACTCAGCGCATTATTCTTATCAGTACCGTCCTCTCCATCTGGTTTTTAAAAAATGAGCCATAGGTATCGCGGCTTTCCTTGAATAAGAAGAACATGCTTTCCTTGAACCAAATTCCATGTGTAGGTAGTGTGCTCCAGTTTAACGTGTTGACATCTTCTTTCAAGGTATGATACATTTAGCGGTTTCTTTGAGTTAAGTCTTCTATTCAACATCTCTTCCGTTTTAAGATTAGGAGTATATTCACTGATATACCAACACAAATCATTAATAACAAATTTATTATTGTCTCCAAAAGCATTTTCGGCCCCAAAAAGCAACCTATTTACATTATCATTCCTTTGTAGTTGAAATCTAATTTTAAGCCCATACAAAACTTTATCATAATCACAAAATCCAAATATACCTTTAAGAGGTACTGCTATGGTAAAACTATTCGCTGCTTTTGCATCATCATTATACATTGCCTTCCTTTGACTATAACCAGGGTCTGCATTTGTACCCGTTGACATATCAGGAATAAAACCTTCAACAGCTCTCTTACCCAATCTATCACTAAACGAATATAGTGTAAATTTCATCATTTCAGATGTAGCAGAGACATAATCAACCGCTTCAACCTCTTGTGTTCCAATATACAGGTGAACACTATCAAACATTTTCCAGAAGAAATCATTTACGAGTGTAGCATTAGTATTATTAGCAGCCTTAGTGAATTTAAATTTACACAGCAAGAAACTATCAGCTATATTCAAATAAGTTTGTTGATTATTTATTTCAAAACTTTTTGTTCTGTTTCAATTCCAGTCTGTTCCTGATATAGCATTTACCTTAAAATAGTCTTCCTTTTTAGTGGAGTTTGAAATGATAATCGTATCATCCAAATCATTGATACGATCAATCGCTTCCATACTTGTATTTATATAGCATTAAAATCGTTGAAACCCTGACCCAAGTATTTTAATGATTTTTTGTCGTTCTTGTGAAGATAGTTGAGTTTTACCTTTTTAAATTTCTTTGATTGCTTGTAATTTATGAGACTCCTTTTGAGCATCTTTTATACTCTTTATAGCACCTGCAACTGAGCCCACGGCAGAAGCAGTTGAACCAATTAGGTCTTTATGTTTAAGAATGGTTGAACCAATACCCATAAGAGTATCAATTATCCCATCTCCTTTATGTCTAAATTGATGTCCCACACCCCGTTGTCTCTTTGGTTTATCGTATCCTCTACCAAGAAACATACCTTCACCCTTATAGTATGGTGAAAGGAACATCCCCACCCCTGTAATTATTTTATATTTTCCCAACTCGTGTTTTCTCACAATAACCATTATTTATTTATTGAAAAACTTCACGTAGGTGAATTCTGATGGATATAATTTCATCATTAAAGGATATCATACGATTATCTTGGTCGGTTATCCTAAAATTTACTCTGTATATGGTTTTTCCTGACACAGGCAAATATACAAGATTTTTTTGGTTCCATATTAAATTTATAACCAATCGCGGTTGAGTATGCGCTGAATGAAACTATTGTATTTGTTCTTATTCCATCGTTATAAGCACCATCAATCAAATCACAATGAATTAATACTGAATTTATACCGGAGGATATTTGAATGATTATCACTGTAAAACGTCCCGTTAGTTTCAATCTTTTTTGAAGAGAATCCCAATAGCTCTCTAAACGATTTTTCAATTGTGAAATCAACTTTATAATTATTTTTAAGTTTAATAATTGATTTTGAAGTGTGTTTTTGAATATCTATAGCCATATTTTTTGCTTCATCACCTTGTTCTTTCATAAGGCGAGAGACTTCAGAAGATATTTGAGAAATCTCGAAAGCTCCGGGTGAAACGGTTATAGTTTTATATCCACTTCCTGGATTATAGCTAAACTTGTTGTTTTTCTCTGTGATATTAAACAAGGTATTATAAGTTTCCATTGACAAAAAAGAAGCCTCATATTCTTTTGTGGAGTTAAGTTGTAGTGGGCAAGGGAATGAAGCTGTGTAATCACTCGTTGTGAAATCAAAACTAAGAATTGTTCTTCTCATCTTATTTAATATCTAATAAAATATCTTTGTATTGACATTTATTAATTATTTTCATGTTCATCAACTGATCTAAAATGGCTGAGGCTTCATTAAAACAATTGTTGTTTCCAGCCTTCTTACTCCCGAACAACAATAATAGCCTATTAACTAATTGTGATGGGTCATTTGGAAGAAAACTAACAACTGAACCAAGCTTACTTGAAGCATCAATAATATGTTTCTCCTTCTCATTATTCTTACTTTTACCAACAACAGAAACTCTATAATCAAGTGAGTTTAGTAAATCAATATATACCCGATCTTCCGCATTTTCCATATCAAGCGGTTCCTCAAAATATTTTGAACCGCTGAATCCAGAGTTTGTTAGAAGAAACATGAATCTTGGAGTTAATTCAACATTTGATTGAGAAGAACTTAAGAACACCAATTTATCATTAAAGATCAATAACTTTTCATTCACAAGATGGAACTGTGCTGGTTCTTCTGTTGGAATGAGACCTGCTCTGGTTTTTGAACCTGCCGAATATTCATTGTTTTGAAGAGCTTCCACAACATAATTAGGGGGTTGATTTACCTCCTCAAGTTTCCGAAATAATCCCTCATCATCATATTCTAATTCTCCAAGTTCTTGCTCTGTCATTTGACGAAAATCTTTGATCATTTGAAGTTTTTTCGGAGTAAATTCTACCGTGGGAACTGTAGGTGAAGTCGTTTGTTGAGTTTTTAAATGTGGTTTAAAAAATTACTCTTGTTTTCTATCAAAGGCTTCTTCGCCAGTTAGTTTCTGTCTCCGTTTCTTCTTTATCTCTTCCTGTTGGTTTACAACTTTTGAAACCAACTCTTGATGTTCTTTAAACTTTCTTGCTCTTTCTTCGGTATTCATCTTCTGTATTTATTTATTGAAAAATATCATTTAATGAATTGTAAAGGTCAATGGGAAAATTTTCCTTTTCTTCATCATTATAGTAAATGTGTTGAAATAAATCCTTTTCTTTAAATATTTCATCAAATTCTTTATTGGTATTAATACGAGTTGTTATTTCTTCTTCACTAATACTTGTGTCTCTGCTTTTCATACATTTGCGTTGAGTCTCCTCATCGATATTAAAACCGAATGATAAAATCTTAACTCCATCACCACGCAAATGTTTAATAATTTGTCTCATTCCTTCAGGATGAGTTTCTATAATCCCAAGACCGTTATATTTTACTTTATTTAACTCACTCTTACAATGTGAATATTTTGTAGAACCAAGAGAGACCTCCTCAAATATTTGACCTTCGTTCCTCAATCGCATATGTTCCTCCATTGAAATGTAGTAATAATCTTTCCCTTCTCCCTCTCCTGGTCGCATTGCTCTGGTTGTAGTACCTACAAAACGAATCATAGGGTGTTTAAAAATTTTTTTTATAATCTTTTCATTTTTACTGTTCAAGAGTTTAGATTTATGAAAGTTCTTTCCTGAAGCAGATTTACCCACAAGATTAATAAAAAATAGTTGTCATTTATGTGTGTAAAATATCAGTTAGTATCTCATCTTGTTTCACAACAATATATTTATATTTTCCAATCGTGTGTTTCATATAATTTTCAAATTCTTTTTTACGACATAACGTAGAGCAATTATCTCTCCAAAAATTCTTTACATCTATTGAATTCAAATAAAATCAAATAAAAGTATTAGCATTGTTTCTTATTGAGCGCTGAGGGAGTTGAAAATATGTCTGACTAAGATAAATACAATTACAAGAAGAATGTCTCCCTCTTGTATAGTAGCTATCCATTACTGTTTGGTTTCTCTCATTAACACAATCATCAAAGATAACGAGGTTCTTTTTTGATTTATCTTAATCTTGGGGTGAAGGTATATCATCCGTATTATCACTGAGAATACAAGTTATGGGTTTTGGTTTCGATTTTGATTTCTGTGTGTCACAAAATAATTGTATTATATCATCAATATTAAAATCATTTAGTTTGTTTTGAAGTTTAAATAAACCGATAATGTCTTCCTTTTTAAGACCCGCATTAAAACCCTGTGAGAGTAGTTGATACTCAGGTTGAAAACTTGACTTTGTAAAAATTATTAAATTATCATAATCTAAAAAATTAGGGCTGAGGAGCATCTTTAAAAGTAAACAGGTTTTTCCACATCCGCTTGAACCAACTATTAGACATCTCAATGAATTTGGAATATTTTTATGGTTATTAAATTTTATCTTATTTTCCCAAATGGGTAAAAAATCATTCATTTATATGTTTGGAAAACAAGTCATCTAACTTTTTTTGAGTTATTTTAGAAACTCTATATTTTATCCTGAGTTCAGGTTTAGTTTCAAAATAATTCATTATTTTATTTATATCGTACGTTAACATTTCCATGAAAATTATTTTGAATAATAAATATCATTAAACCCTTATACATTTCCCCAATACAAATAGTCTCTTCTCTTGAAAGAAATGGTGTATTATCATCATAATGCTTAACATTCATTTCTCTTATTAATCTTGTAAATTAATTCATTTTTGGTTCTAATTTAAAAGAGTTATATATATTTATATATTTTTTATTATCATTAATTAAAATTAAATCACAGAAAATACATTGTTTATATGAACCATCATCATTAAGCCCTATTCTATCACAACAGCGGCAGATTTCTAAATTATCATATGGAGAGTCTGGAAATTCTAAATCTCCTTCTATCATATTTAAACAGTAAATTTTTACTTTAACTAAACGCAAGTTTTTTAAACTTATAAATACAATGCTTCAAAACACAAAAGACAAATTTCAATCAATCTCTACTTCGGTGAAAGATATAGAAAAATATGTCAAAGATGTTATATTGAACAAAGATAAATATGGAAATTTTTGGGTAAAACCAGTTATGGAAAATAACATGAGTCCCTCTATTTCATTTAAAGGAAGAGCTCTAACTATACCTGGAAAGACATCCATTAAAGTAAATCTAACAAAGTTTCTCCTCTACTCCTGGCAATTTATTCAAAGCTTGAAAAAGTGATCGATCGCGATACTTTGAAAATGAATGATAAGACTATTACTAATACTCGTGGAGAAATTTGTATTTACCTTAAAAATCCAAAGGGTGTAGATATAAGTAAAATGAATGATGTTAATATTTCTGGTGAAATGTCATTTCGTTCTGTGATAGTTAGAGATTATTTAAAGATAACTTTTGATATTAAAAATGTAGAGATTGAATCCGTTAATGAAAGAAAGTATATTGGAATAGATGGAAAGGTTTTTTCTGCGAATTAAATATGAGTCATTACAGCAGTGAAGATTTTACTATTTCATTGAACTCAGATGATAGTGATGATAGTATTTCATTGAATTCAGATGATAGTTATGATACTAATAGTTTGTGCTCAAATGATAGTTATGAGAGTAGCTTTATTGATGACTCCAAGTATGATTCTGTGTATTCATGTGGTAGGTATGACTCAGATGATTCTGAGTGAAAAAGTGTTTTAGATTAAGCACAGCGATATATATAAAACGGAGCTGTAAAGCTCAAAAGTGTTTTATTTTAAGCACAGCGATATATATAAAATGGAGCTGTAAAGCTCAAAAGTGTTTTATTTTAAGCACAGCGATATATATAAAACACCACGTTTTCTCATGCTATAAATATGGTTTATTGTGATACTTGCGAGAAGGAAGTAAAATATTATAAACAACATATGCTCACCGCAAAACATACACACAACATTCTTCACAAACTTTCCCCTCTTCCACCTCAAACAAAATATTGTAAGGTCTGTAAAACAACCCCCTCAAGAAGGGGTTTAAAGCCCATCTTAAAACAAACAAACACTTGTCAAAATTGTTTACTATTAAGAATACTGATGGTGCTTTCAAAAATCATATCAGAATACACATATTTGACTTTCATCCTCCTGACCCCAACTCAATTGTTGAGGCTGTGGATATCATCAAACCCTCTGTGAAAGATTATATTGAAAAGACTCTTCTTGAGTTGAAATCAATCAAGTTCTATATGGGTATTAAAATGAAAATCTCAAAAGATGACCCATCCATTGGTGATTATTACACTGATACAGCTTACATGAGAACAGGCACACACTTTATAACAACATACAATCAGGTTAATCCCGTTTATGATGAACTGATCCAGCAAGAACAAGAACCTGAGCATACTATTACTGGAAGTGGTTTCAATGTAGATGGGATACTATTTATTGACATTCATATTCTTAAATCAGATCCTCGAAACGCTTCTTCTTACATTGATTTACCAAGTGTTATCAAAAATAGAAAAGCAGTTATCAATATCAAAAATAAAGACAATAAATGTTTTCTCTGGTCTATTCTTGCACATCTACATCCACAAGATAGTCATGTTGAAAGAGTATCTCATTATAAAAAATATGAGAATACGTTGAATACAAAATATCTAAATTTTCCAATGACTTTAAATGATATTCCTAAATTTGAAAAGATGAATAATTTATCAGTTAATGTTTATGGTCTGACGGAAACAAACAACATTCAGATTTTAAAACTTTCTGAAAATTATAATCAAACTCATAAGTAGGGTATTTATGTTGTTCTTAGCTCACCTCTCATTTTCCCCATTGACTTACATGTTAATTTTCCTCTCACCCTCATGTTTTTCATTTACCCAAAAAACCCCTATTTCTCCACCCTCATTTCCCCATTGACTTGCATGTTAAATTTTTTTCTCTTTTTTCTTTTTTCCCCTCATGCCGGGTCTTTTATGAGCCTTTTGGCCATTTACCCCATTTTCAAAAACACCCTTTTTCTCTCACCCTGTTCTTTACGAACCCATCCTTTTAGAGAATAGTAAATAGGAAGAATAGTAAATAGGAAGAATAGTTAATTTTCGAACCTATCCTTAATGTTGTTCATTAGACCTTCTCCCCTTATGAACCTGCGATCCTTCTGACCTTATGAACCTGCGATCCTTCTGGCCTTATAGACCTATGATCCTTCTGGCCTTATAGACCTATGATCCTTCTGGCCTTATAGACCTATGATCCTTCTATCATTAATGTAATAGTAAAAGCCCCTATAGTCATATATTTAATTGCTTATGGCCATAAGGGGGACTATCAATTCCATTTTCTAAAATAAACCTCTTATCATTCACCTATATATAATATCTCTCCACTCTTTCATACATCCTATAAATATCTTTTCTTTCCCATCTTTTTTTTACCTCCAATCCTCTTATTCCATCTCCATCTAGAATATTTACAAACAAAACCCCAGGATTATTATTCTTTTTCTGAGCTTCTATAAAATGATAAGTCTCTCTAAGACTTCTTGTTTGTGATCCTCCCCTCCCATATATCATTTTCAAATTATAATAAACTTATTCTACCAATTATTTGGAAGCCATCAAAGTTTTCTGTCCACTCATAATTTAAAGCTGATCCATGACCCAACTCACCAGTTTTTAAATTTAATCTCATATATGTTTTAAGAACATCTTGTTTCATTATTATTTTAAACTGTTTTAACTGGTATTTTTCACATTCATTATGTTTTCCATTTATATACCAAGCCTGGGACAACCTCCACTCTTTAGTCTGGTTGATACTTGGTTCAATATATGGTTCCAATACATGTATATCAATAAAATATATTTCATCTATAACCCATTCACAACCCCTAAGAGTTCTTAATGTTTCTTGTTGAATAAGTTCAGAGTAGGCATCAGAAACATTGAAATTATTAAGAGATGTTCTAAAGTATGTTATCGGTTCAATCTTCTCTCCGCTTTCAATATCTGCCTTTGATACTTTCATCTTAACTCGAAGAAAAAACTGAATTGATAAACCCATGATAGTTTTAACAAATCTTTTCATTGATGGTTTAGTGATCTCTATAGCAGTAGCTAATGAACTTGGACGAGGATCTTTAAATTCAAATTGTCGAACCCTAATATTACGTTTTAAATAGTTATCTCGATTTTTTATTTCAAAGAAGGTTGAAAGATGTTCATCTGTTTTTAGATGAGCTTGAGAACCTCTCTCTAATACTGGTGTAATTGAATACATTTTAATCAGTCTTTTTTATATATATATATATATAACTTTACTGAAATATAACTTCGCTGTAATTCTTGTGAGTAAAATGAACCCAAGATTTCTTCCCCATTCATATCAAATAATTTGTAGGTCCAAGGGACTGTATCAATAACAGCAACGATTTAAAATAATTAATTAGTCCACCTCTTTGTATAACCTTTCTCAAAATGACTTTTCCATCTATATATTCTTACAATATGACCGACTATGAACTTGGGTTTTCTCAAATTAATCTCCTTTTCATATTCTAATTTTGTAGTCTTTTTCCTTTCCGACGGTTTTGATGTTGTGGATGAATGAACTGTATTATTGTAATTATCTACAATATCCTGAATTAAATATACCCACTGTTGAGAACCAAGTTGTGTGAATTTTTATATATAATTTCTCCTTCAAAGTACGATTAAAATGCTCAACTACAACTGCCTTTCCTTCATTAAAGGTGCTGTATAATTTAATACCATTCTCTTCAAGAAATTTCATAAATATGCTGTTATAAAACTCTGTTCCCTCATTGGTCCATAACTTCTTTGGTTTCCTTTTATCCCTATCAAATATTCGCTTAAAGGCTAACATTAAAGTATTACCTCTTTTATTTTTTTAAGGAACAACCCATGCAAATCTACTCCTCAAATCAATAACGGTAAAGCATACTTGCATCCCTTATCATTATTCAATTCAATTAAATCAGCGGACCACATGTAGTCAGTGTCTTTGGAATAAACCTTCCTTCTTTTAAACTTTGTTATCATAGGTTTATGTAATTCTTCAGCCAAAAGCTCCTCAGTCGTGATGACATCATTGGAGTCTAATAGTTTTTTGAGGAATACCCAAGGCCAAGTTTCAATTTAGCACCTATCATTTTTTTCACAATAAACCTGTCAACTTTCTCTCTCAATGTAGGATTTCGTATCAAAGACAAATTATACAACATTTCTCTGGCCGCTTCATGCTTTTCACCCAATGTAGTGGTATCTCCATAAGCAATATCATGTTTCATACACACTTCATCAACCTTATTTTTTGGTTTAGACCAAGGTTTAGGATTGTTAGCCTCATCTAATCTTTTATCCAAGTTTGTTCCAGGGCCACAGAAAGAATACCCTGGTAGATCTAGTTCCCCAAGAATTCCTGTTGTTGTAAATTTACTTCCTGACAGAAACTTTTGTATGTCTCCTCCACTTTTTGGAGAGATGAATTGGCACTTTCTAGAGCCACACAGGGTACATATTCCTTTTTGATAAACTCTATTATTTTTAGCTTTTTCATAAGAGATATTTTTAGATTTAGTTTTCTTTTTACACTTCACACAATAACTCATATTTATTTATGAGAAAAAGTCCGGCATAGTTCCAAAACATTTTTGATTTTCAATATTAAAACATAAAGAAACCTTAGGAATTCCTTCACTCACTTCTCCATTTATTTACAAATAAAACTAACTAAAGTTAATCATCAATCTCTTCTTCTTCCTCTCGCTTAGATCTCCTCTTTGAAATTGAACTCATCTCAGCCATTTTTTAAATCAATATCTCCAAAAGAGCTGTTAATTCTTTTTGTGCCTCTTCGGTGCATTGAGATGAATTTATTTGCCATAATACATTCGCTCTTTTATTAAGCTCAGGAATGGTCATCTTTTTATATTCTTCCACCCTCTCTCTTCCCTCCCATTTTCTCCCTTTCCTCCTTCTCATTCTCCTTTTTCTCTCTTTCCTCCCTTGACATTGAACTCAACTCAGCCATTTTTGAAACCAATATCTTAGTAAGAGACGTTAATTCTTTATTTTCCTCTTCGGTGCGTTGAGTTTGATTTATTTGCTCTAATACACTCAATCTTTTACCAATCTCAGGAATGGTCATCTTTTTATATTTTCCCTCCTTCTCCCTTTCCTCCTTCTCCTTTTTCTCCTTCTCCTCCTTCTCCTTTTCCTCCTTCTCCTTTTCCTCCTTCTCCTTTTTCTCCTTCTCCTTTTTCTCCCTTTCCTCCTTCTCCTCAACTCCTTCCTCATCCCGAGCTACCCTTGGGTTTGAATCCCAAAGAATATTATACATATACTCATCTGGATTTTGAGATATTCTTGTATCTGTAATTATTTTTTTCATAATAGGATACCAATAAGATTTGTTGACGGTTTCTAAAAGAGTTTTATATTTCATAACTTCGAGAAGTTCTTTTTTATTTCATATTTTAAACAAGTCTCTATTTGTGGGTTTAACAATATCAGTAAAAGGCCAGTTTTTAATAACAAAATTTCCATGTGTATGTTCCAATTCATACGGTATGCAATACCGGGCACCCTTTTCTTGTAGGTATCCCTGAATACAAAAATTATAAATCTCTTGAAGTCTTCTTCCTGCCATTTATGTACTAGAAGTATATGTGAGATTAATATTATGACAGGTAATACCACCCCATCTTCCCACTACCAAATCGGTTTGTATTTCTCGGCTTTCTATCCTTATCTCATTACCTTCCTTCTTTGACAAGCTAACCATCGCTATACTATCATATATTTTTCTTTTTTTTAAATCATGTGTTTGTTGGGAACTAATTGTACTTCCAGATAAATCCTTATCCTCACCAAGCAGATAATATTCCTCTTTACAAGACTGTTTCAAATCATGTCGGTCTTCTACGTTTATTGAAAAAGACCAATTATACCCTAAATCAGGCATATCATATCCCCATTTATTAATTCGCATATGAACTATATGTCCTTCTTTATAAAATTCAATTGTAAGCAGATAGTTAAATTGAATGAGGAAAGGTGTATGGTCAGTATAACCAGGTGTTGTGGTTGTAAATTTTACTTGTTTAACAAAACGTGCTTTTTTCTTTTGGAAGTGTGATAAATCACTGAATTTAATCAAGTCATTTGCAGCTGTAGGGTTTGGATAATTGATTAATTTATAAGTATTCTTCATATTAATATTTTTACTTATACTATATTTTTGTCGTTCAGCCTGAGCCTTTGTATAATAATTTGATAAATCAATATCATGAGAGGATTCTCCAAAGATGGAACCATCTTTTCCTACATAAGTCATTTATATTAGAATTAAAAATGATGTCATAAAAATTTTCAGGCTGTCGTCTGTTGAGTTGAAATAATACATATAAACATAATTGTCCACAACATTTAGAATTAATTTCTTGAACTTGAAATGTTTGATAAACACCATTCTGTAAGAATTGTATTACTTCAACAGGTGGTGGCATACCATAACTATCAAAATAATATTTATCCTGACTATTATAAATACAAACCCAATGTGAACCATTCTGTGTGTCTAAATTCATAATAATATTCTTTGTATTCTGAGGCAACTTTGTTAATTCATCTCTCATACAGATGACAGCATCAATTTTTAGTTTTTTACAATACTTGGCAAGTTCAATATTTGACGTTGTATTCTCTCCAAATAGTTTGAACCATTTTTCCATTTATTTATGAGAAAGATATAACCCATTACCCCTTTTAGTTAATTTAACACCCGCTTGAGCGATAGAGGAAAGCATATCTGCAACCAACAATCTGGCTTTATTAGGTAAACCTTCAAGTTTTTGAGCAAAATCCACAATTACACCACTTCCACTAAGGCTATGCTCCAACGCCTTGAGTTATGTCTTTCCAATTCTTTTTGAGCTTTTAGTTGTGCCTTCCTATCGTGAGCGGCTTTTACCGCTGCTGAAATACCACCCGTCGCCGCTCCCGCTGCACCTACAGCACCGGCAATTAAGAGGATAAGTGATAGAAGTGGAAGAAATCCTCCACTCGTTTTCTGTATTGAATATTTCTTTAACATAGGTTTTGTCATTTTGATTTTAAGTGAACCAGTATCATTTAGTGTTTTTACTTGTGAGTGTGTGAGTAAAACATCAATTCCCACTGCTCCTTTTCTTTGAATTGTATTAACATTAATAATACAAGGCTTTTGATTTTGAATACAAGATGCAAATTTATTAAGATTGATTTGATTAACATATACCGATTCTTTCCTACTCATTTATTTATGAGAAAAATCCTATGTTATATTAATCATAACACCATTATCTGTATTCATCTGTAATTCTGTTTCTTCCAAAAGCAAACAAAAAGCATTAACCTCTTCATTCTCTCCTCTTTCAATGTATGGAGAAGTATCCACTCTATTAGACTTTATAGTTTCCTTTTGAGAACTCAAGTCAATTGCGTAGATTGTATATAAACCTTTAAACGCAACCATATCCAAAATAGGATCATTATTACCGTTGCTTTCACACACCGTTTGGTAAGACTTGTAGGCTTCAGCATAATCATTTTTTCCCCAATCAATTTCCAATCTATCCCGCGGGTAAAATGTTCCATCAAGAGAAACCCGAAGTTGTTTCACCTTAGCGTTATGGCAGAGCGCATTATTTTTATCAGTACCACCCTCTCCATTTGTTTTTAAAAAAATGAGCCAGAGGTATCGTGGGTTTCCTTGAAGAACACCCAAATTCCAAGTGTAGGTAGTGTGTTACAGTTTAACGTGTTGGCATCTTCTTTTAAGGTATGACACATTTAGCGGGGTCCTGGAGTTAAGTCTTTCATTTAACATCTCTTCCGTTTTAAGATTAGGAGTATATTCGCTGATATACCAACACAAATCATTAATAACAAATTTATTATTAGCACCAAGAGCATTAGCAACCCCAAAAAGCACCCTATTTGCATTAACATTCCTTTGTAGTTGAAATCTAATTTTAAGCCCATACAAAACTTTATCATAATCACAAAATCCAAATGTACCTTTAAGGGGAACTGCTACGGTAAAACTATTCTCTGTTTTTGAATCATCATTATACTTAGACTTCCTTTGACTATAACCAGGGTCTGTGTTTGTACCCGTTGACATATCAGGAATAAAACCTTCAACAGTTCCCTTACCCATTCTATCACGAAGCGAATATTGTGTAAATTTCATCATTTTACATGTAGCAGAGACATAATCAATCGCTTCAACCTCTTATGTTCCAATATACAGACGGACACTATCAAACATTTTCCAGAAGAAATCATTTATGAGTGTAGCATTAGTATTATTCGCGGCCTTTGTGAATTTAAATTTACACAGCAAGAAACTATCAGCTAAATTCAAGTAAGTTTGTTGATTATTTATTTCAAAACTTTTTGTCCCGTTTGAATTCCAGTCTGTTCCTGTTATAGCGTTGACTTTAAAATAGTCTTCCTTTTTAGTGGAGTTTGAAATGATAATCGTATCATCCAAATCATAGATACTATCAATCGCTTCCATACTTGTAGTTATATAGCATTAAAATTGATGAAACCCTGACCCAAGTATTTTAATGAGTTTTTGTCGTGCATGTCCTAATAGTGGTTTTTTACCTTTTTAAATTTCTTTATTTGCTTGTAATTTATGAGACTCCTTTTGAGCTTTTGATATAGCACCGGCTGCATTTCCCACAGCAGAAGCAGTTGAACCAATTAGATCTTTATGTTTAAGGATGGTTGAACCAATACCCATTAGAGTATCAATTATTCCATCTCCTTTATTTCTAAATTGATTTCCCACACCCCGTTGTTTCTTTGGTATATAGTATCCTCTCCCAAGAAACATACCTTTACCCTTTAAAGGAATATTAAAAGGAGAAGGGAACATCCCCTCCCCTGTTATTATTTTATATTTTCCCAACTCGTGATTTCTTACAATAACCATTATTTATTTGTCAAAATAACTTCACGAAGGTGAATTCTGATGGATATAATTTCATCATTAAAGGAGATCATACGATTATCTTGGTCGGTTATCCTAAAATTTACTCTGTATATGGTTTTTCCTGACATGGGTAAATAGACAAGATTTTTTGGTTCCATATTACATTTATAACCAATCGGAGTTGAGTAAGCGCTGAATGAAAATATTGTATTTGTTCTTATTCCATCGTTATAAGCACCATCAATCAAATCACAATGAATTAATACTGAATTTATACCAGAGGATATTTGAATGACATTATCACTGTACCACGTTCCGTTAGTTTCAATCTTTTTTGAAGAGAAACCCAATAGCTCTCTAAACGAATTTTCAGTCATGAAATCAAATTTATAATTATTTTAAAGTTTAATCGTTGATTTTGAAGTGTGTTTTTGAATATCTATGACAATATTTTTTGGTTCACCACCTTCTGCTTTCATAAGGCGAGAGACTTCAGAAGATATTTGAGAAATCTCGTAAGCGCCGGGTGAAACTGTTATAGTTTTATAGCCACTTCCAGAATTATAACTAAACTTGTTGTTTTTCTCTGTTATATTAAACAAGGTATTATAAGATTCCATCGACAATAAAGATGCCTCATATGAGGTAAGGGGGTCAAGTTGTAGTGGGTAAGGGAATGAAGCTGTGTAATCACTTGTTGTGAAATTAAAACTAAGAATTGTGCTTCTCATCTTATTTAATATCTAATAAAATATCTTTGTATTGACATTTATTAATTATTTTCATATTCATCAACTGATCTAAAATGGCTGAGGTTTCATTAAAACAATTGTTGTTTCCAGCCTTCTTACTACCTAACAACAATAATAACCTATTAACTAATTGTGATGGGTCATTTGGAAGAAAACTAACACCCGAACCAAGCTTACTTAAAGCATCAATAATATGTTTCTCCTTCTCATTCTTCTTACTTTTACCAGCAACAGAAACTCCATAATCAAGTGAGTTTAGTAAATCAATATATACCCTATCTTCAGCATTATTAATATCAAGTGGTTCCTTAAAATGTGCTGAATTAGTATCAAGACCTTTTGTTCCTCGGCTTCCATCTTTTGTTAGAAGAAACATTAATCTTGGAGTTAATTTAACATTTGGTTGGGTAGAACTTAAGAATATCAATTCATCATTATGTATCAATACCTTTTCTTTCACAAGATGGAACAGTGCTGGTTCTTCTGTTGGAATGAGACCTGCTCTGGTTTTTGAATTCGTTGAATATTCATTGTTTTGAAGAGCTTCCAGAATATAATTAGGGGGTTGATTTACCTCCTCAAGTTTCCGAAATAATCCTTCATCATCATATCCTAATGCTCCAAGTTCTTGCTCCGTCATTTGACTAAAATCTTTGAGCATTTGAAGTTTTTGGGGAGTAAATTCTACTGAGGGAACTGTGGGAACTGTAGGGTATTGAGTTTTTTAAAGTGGTTAAAAAAATTTCTCTTGTTTTCTTTCAAAGGCTTCTTCACCAGTTAGTTTATGTACCCGTTTCTTCTTTATCTCTTCCTGTTGTTTAACAACTTTTGAAACCAACTCTTGATGTTCTTTAAACTTTCTAGCTCTTTCTTCGGCATTCATTTAGTGTATAAAAAATATCATGTAGTATCTTATCTTGTTTCACAACAATATATTTATATTGTCCAATTGTGTGTTTCATGTGAGCCTCAAATTCGTCTTTAGTACATAACGTAGAGCAATTATCTCTCCAAAAATTATTTACATCTATTGAATTTAACTTAAATAAAATAAAAGTATTGGCATTGTTTCTTATTGAGCACCGAGGGAGTTGAAAATATGATTGACTAAGATAAATACAATTACAAGAAGAATGTCTCCCTCTTGTATAGTAGCTATCCATTACTGTTTGGTTTCTCTCATTTACACAATCATCAAAGATAATGACGTTCTTTTTTGATTTATCTAAATCTTGAGGTGAAGGTATATCATCCGTATTATCACTGAGAATACAAGTTATGGGTATGGACCTTGCAACCTCTGTGTATGACAAAATAATTGTATTATATCTTCAATATCATAATCTTTTAGTTTGTCTTGAAGTTTAAATAAACCGATAATGTCTTCCTTTTAACATTTTTACATTTTTACATTTTAACATAACATAACATTTTAACAACCTGCGTTGAAGCCCTGTGAGAGTAGTTGATACTCGGGTTGAAAACTTGACTTTGTAAAAATTATTAAATTATCATAATCTAAAAAATTTGGTTTGAGGAGCATCTTTAAAAGTAAACAGGCTTTTCCACATCTGCTTGATCCGACTATTAAACATCTCAATGAACTTGGAATGTTTTTATGGTTATTAAATTTTATCTTATTTTCCTAAACGGGTAAAAAATCATCCATTTATATATTCGGAAAACAAGTAATCTAACTTTTCGCGAGTTATTTTAGAAACTCTATATTTTATCCTGAGTTCAGGTTTAATTTCAAAATAATCCATGATTTTATTTATATCGTATCTTGGGTTAACATTTCCATTAAAATTATTTTGAATAAAAAATATCATTAAACCCTTATACATTTCCTCAATACAAATAGTCTCTTCCCTTGTAAGAAATGGTGTATTATCATCATAATGCTTAACATTCATCCCTCTTATTAAACTTGTAAAGTACTTCATTTTTGGTTCTAATTTAAAAGAGTTATATTTTTTTATATTTTTTTTATTATCATTAATTAGAGGATAATGACAGAAAATACATTGACCATGTACTTCTGACTCTGTATTTAATCCCCTTCTATCACAAGCCGGGCAGATTTTTAAATTATCATATGGTGAGTCTGGAAATTCTAAATATCCTTCAGAATTTATCATATTTAAACAGTCCCTTTGTACTTAAACGAAACGTAAGTTTTTTAACTAATAAATACAATGTTTCAAAACACAAAAGACAAATTTCAATCAATTTCACATGAGGTGAAAGATATAGAAAAATATGTCAAAGATGTTGACTTGAACAAAGATAAATATGGAAATTTTTGGATTAAACCAGTTATGGAGGATTACATGAGCCCCTCTATTTCATTTAAAGGAAGAGCTATGTTAATTAATAACTCCATTAAAGTAAATCTAACAAAAGTTTCTCCTCTACTCCTGGCAATGTATTCGAAGCTTGAAAAAGTGATCGACCGCGATACTTTGAAAAAGAATGATAAGACCATCAATAATACTTGTGGAGACATTTGTATTTACTTTAATAATCCAAAGGGTGTAGATCTAAATGAAATGAATGATGTTAATATTTCTGGTGAAATGTCATTTCGTTCTATGATAGTTAGAGATTATTTAAAGATAACTTTTGATATAAAAAATGTAGAGATTGAATCCGTCAATGAAAGAAAGTATATTGGTATAGATGGGAAGGTTTTTTCTGCTAATTAAATATGAGTCAATATAGTATTTCATTGAACTCGGACGAGGTTTCAATGGACTCGGATGATAGTATTTCAATGGACTCAGATGATAGTATTTCAATGGCCTCGGATGATAGTGATAGTAGTATTTCAATAGACTCAGATGATAGTATTTCAATGGCCTCGGATGATAGTGATAGTAGTATTTCAATGGACTCGGATGATAGTGTTGCGGATATGAGGATTGTATTTTTTTTTATTGTGTGCTTTATTATTACTAGGGCATGCCCGTACTATATATATATATCTAAAATTATATCCCCCCCCCTCTATTTACATGAAATGGTTTGGTCCATTCGCAAAGCCAAAGCGAACGGCTTGCGAGTACGGTGACAATCCCCCCCTCTATTTACATGAAATGGTTTGGTCCATTCGCAACGACCACAGAACCCCCCCCCCCCCCTCTATTTACATGAAATGGTTTGGTCCATTCGCAACGCCAAAGCGAACGGCGAACGGCTAAATCGCCATAGCTCGGTAACTACTTGTCCGATTAATTTCAAACCTTGAAAAGGCACATCCTCGGGTCCCCAGCAATATACCTGGCAAGTTTCAAGTATATCGGACCCGTGGTTGTCGAGAAACAGCGGTCACAGACATACAAACATACAAACATACAAACAAACAAACATACACACAGAGATTAGTGGAATTATAGATAGATTATTGCTTGATTCTGGCCCCTCCTGCCTCCAGTCTGTTGTATAAATGTCAAAGGGCGCCCCGGTAGTTAATTCCATAAAGCATACATTGAAGGACACTATAATACCCTTGTTCAGTAGCTTATATCTTTATTATGTGTTTTAGATTAAGGCTTTGTCTTCCATTAAAATGACACTCCATTGCACCAAGTGAAAAAGATAGATTCCCTTCATTCCCATTCCCAAAGCCGCCATTGAACATGTGCTCGGGTTGGGGAAGAAAGGCGTGCCTGCCCGTCGTCATCAAGGGCGGAGCCAGAGGGTCGCGCGACCAACCATGGCCGAGGTGAGCACACCGATGGGCGTGTCCTGAAGGCCGGCGGCTTAATCGCCGGAGGCATTATAAAAGCGCACGCGCAAGAAGTGCGCGAAGCTGCGTAGAGAGGTCCCTGACAAGAGAGGTCCATGACAAAGAGAGGTCCATGACAAAGAGAGGTCCATGACAAAGAGAGGTCCATGACAAAGAGAGGTCCATGACAAAGAGAGGTCCATGACAAGAGTGGCGGTTGCATCCACAGCAGCTTGAGCCACCGAAACTGCATCCACAGCAGCTTGAGCTACCGAAACTGCAGCCACAGCAGCTTGGGGCCTGGACGGCAGTTTGGAGCAGGGCCGCAAAGGAACGGCGGCTGCCCAACACGCCGATCGTGCTGCAGGACCCGTTGGACCTCCCTCTCCCTCCAGCCACCTCCTGCCATTCCTATCATCATCCCCCGTGTAAGTGTGTTCGTAGTCTGTCTTTTGTCTTGTCTCTGGGAATAAGTTAAGCCTGTTAGATAAGCTAGTATTTTCACTGTGTCTCTAAAATCTTCTGTATATTATTTTCTTATCTTTCCTTCTCCTTGGTTATTTTGAGCCTGTAAATAGTAAATAAATTTAGTAGTATTGCCAACCTTTTTTCGTCTTCTTCTTCCTTTTCTTCACATCCGTCGTTTTTGTCTTTTCCATATTGAATATCTGTGGCGCGAACCAGCCAACGTTCGGGAAGGGTTAATCGGGGTAACTGTTAGGTCGCGATGCCATCCGCTCGGCAAACCAACATCCTTAACCACGGACCATAACAATTGGTGTCAGGAGTGGGATTCGGACCTGGGACTAAATTTATTTAGCCCAAATTTTGGAACACCAATTGTACAATTGGCAGTAACAATTGGTGTCGGGAGCGGGGTCGGACCCGAAGCGCGCTTAACGCGCTCAAAATTACGAGCTGCTGGAAATTGTTTTGTTTTTAAAGAAAAACCCGAATTTTGAAATCGCGCCATGGCTGGTCAAGGCGATGGGATGTCGGTGGGAGAGATAGACGGGGTAGAATCGACCCAGGACCTGGCGGAAATGTATGTGGAGGAGAACATTGGCAATGTGGTTGAGGAGGTTTCAGGCGCGCAAAATGGTGCTCTCGCGCACGAGGTTTCAGGCGATCAAAATGGCGCCTCGCACATGGCTACGGCGCCCGTGACCGTAGCAGTGCCGCCGTTGGATTCGAAGCTTTTGTTGCTACAAATCGGGGCCCTGATGGACAAAATGAGGGACGATATGAGGGCTAATAGTCAGCAAATAGGGAACCAAATGGGACAAATGGGGCACCGGATGGATGCTCAGGGTGAGCGATTGGAGGGCCAAATGGGAGCAATGAGGGACGGAGCGAGGGCTGATAGTGAGCGATTAGAGGGCCAAATGGGGGCAATGAGGGACGAAGTGAGGGGTACCGGTGAGGGATTAGACAATAAATTTGAGGGATTAGACAATAAATTTGAGGGGTTAGACAATGGGATAGAAGGGGTGAAACATGGGTTAACGGGGGTGGAAAATAGAATGGCTGCCCAGGAGAATCATATAGAGGGGGTGAAAAAGGGTTAATGGGGTTAGAAAATAGGATGGAAGGCAAATTGCGGGAAATAGGGGAGCAATCCGCCCGAGAAATTAAACAAATGGGAGAGCAGATAGAGGAGGTGAAAATCGGGGTAGAAACCAAACTGGATGCTCAGAGGGATGAATTGGGACAGATGAGGGTGGCATCTACAAAAGAGAGGGAGGAGATGAAGGAGGAGATACGACGAGGTGTAAGTGAGGAGGTCTCGGGGGTACGCGAGGAGGTAAAGCGAGGTGAAAAGCGTATGGAGAAAGAGGTGAGGAATAATACGGCGAGGTTACAAGGGGGAATAGAGGGTCTGACGAGAGGAGTAGAACAGCTGACGGTGGAACAAAAGGAACTCGTGGACCAAGTGGAAAAGAACACTGCAATAATCGGGGGGTTAAAAGCGACACAAAAGGACATTAAAAATGAATTAATAGCGACACAGAAGGAATGTCAGATGGTACATGAGGGGTTGACGAAGAAGTTGGAAGAGGTGACAGAAGTAATGGAGACAAAGGACCGAGAGGTGAGGACGCACATAGAAACGGTTAAAGTGGCGTAAGAGGAAGAGATAGAGGGGGCGCACCGGGAGATGAAGGAGGTAAAGGAAAAATTAGAGGAGGTGGAAGAAGGGGTGAGTGAAATTAAGAAGAGACGGAGGGAAACTAAAAAGGATATAAGGGAGGAAGTGATGGAGTATGTGCAAGGTCTGTGTTCAAATCATGATGATGTGCTCGCTAACCAAATAAAGAGTTTGCAGGTGGCAGAAGAGGTGCGACGACGAGGTACCGAGGTGAGTGGCGATATACGAGGAAATGTGTATGATGTGAGGGGAGCTTCAGTCGGCTTTTAAAACAAGGAAGTATGGGTGTGCAAGGAGGTCTGGCTATGGGGAGTGAGCGGGGTGCTGGTGAGCAAGGATGTGCGGGTATGGAGTGGGTAGCGGGTTGCGGAAGGGCGACCCAGGCATCGACACCAAGGGGGGTAGTGTTTGGAGGGACGGGGGATGTGCGGGAGCCCCCGGGAATAGCGCACTGTGGGAGCCCGAACGGTTTGGTCCCGCGTTGATCCCGCCAGGAGTGACGCGCGGGGTCCGGCCTTCGGGCGCCCACAAGGTACCACTCGCGCCATATGACGGCAAGAGTGATCTGAGGGCATACCTGGCGCAGTTTGAGTACGTGTGCCGAGGCAATGGTTGGAGTCCGGACGAAGGTGGAGTACACCTGGTAGGGGCGCTGCGCGGTGCGGCGGCGGAGGTGCTGACAGCTTTACCACCGGGTGCTGTCACCCTGTCAGCTCTCCGTGCGGCTTTAATTAACCGTTTCGGTATCGAGCAGCAAAGCGAGCTTGTTAAAGCTCAACTTGCGCAGCGTAAACGCAAGCCCCAGGAGACCATCGGGGAACTTGCTCATGATATACGCCGCGCGGTAGGGATTGCACACGCGGACATGGCAGCGAGTTCCCAGGAAAGCCTGGTGCTGGATCACTTTATTCAGGCCCTTCCGGATCTGGAGCTCCGACAACAGCTCGCCATGTGGCGCCCGCAGACCATGAGTCAGGCGGCCGACGCTGCAGCCCGTTGGGAAGCAGCGAGGCCCCTGGCCCAGGGAGGCGAGCGCCACGCAGTGGCGGTGCGTCAGGTAGGGCCCGTAATGGGGGTCGCCCCCCCAGGGAGCCGGCCCCCGACGGGGGCCCTGACCTGGAGAGCATGGTTCGGAGGCTGGTGGATCGGCGTCGAGCGGGACCTGGACCATGGCAGGCGGCTCCAGTGATGGCACCCGGTAGTCCCCGACAGAGTACCCCAATTCGGACATACAGGGGGGGGAAATTTGGAATACCGGAGGCAAGCACCTTACCAGGTGAGGTGCTATAATTGTGCTCGGATGGGTCACCGTGCGTGGGAGTGTCAAGCTCCGTGCCGGGACGTTCCCCGTCAGCCGATGCCCTCAACTCCGCCCAGTATCGATCGGCCTAGCCGACCACAGACACCCCCCCGCCAGGGCCAGGGAAACTAGAACGTGCCGGGCATGCAGGGCGGTGTTCGGCAGTAGAGGATGGAGAGGAGCCCTCATTGACGTGACAGGTCATTCATTGTGGCCAAATTGGAACAGGTAGTTTGACAATTCGGTGCAAAATTGCCGGCGTGGGGGTAGACGCCGTTGTGGACACGGGAGCCAGCGCCACGATCATCAGCCCCGTGATCCTTAATTCGAGTGCAGATGGCTGGGGTAAAATCCAGCGTCTAGAAAATCATAGTTTGCAGTTGGCTACCGGGGTAATGGCCCCGATCATAGGGCGTGGTTTTGTAACCCTTAAGTTGGGGTCGGTAAAAAGAGAGATAGAGGTTTGGGTGGCGGAGGTGTGCGACCCATGCTTAATAGGGTTGGATTTGTTGACTGCCAGCGGTTGTAAAATCGACTTGAGCCGGGGGATCCTGCAATGGGGGATGGAAGAGCTACCATTGGAGGGGGTGAGAACGGCCGAGAGGGTGGAGCTGGAGGCTCCTGAGGCCGTGACCATCCCTCCGGGGGCCAAGGCCATAGAGCCGGCCCGATGGTCAGCTCGCCTGACATGGCAGGAGTCCTGCGGCCTGGTCGAACCGGTGGCAGCGCGATCCATACCTGGTTTAATCGTGGGCCGCACCCTCGTAAAAACGGACGGGCCGGTGGTGGCCGTCCGAGTAATTAACATTAGTACAGAACCACGCACTATAGTAAAGGGCATGAAGATAGCTGGCTGCATCCCAGTTAGAGAAGTCGCGTCAGTGAGGGGCGAGAACGTCCAGCCGAGCCGGCCACAGGGGGAGCCTTCAATAAATACTAGGAATTGGCCCGATCCCATTTGCGAGATGGTAAATCGTAGTAGCGTAGAGTTGGGAGGTACCCAGAGGGAGGCCTTACACAAACTGGTTGGGTCCCATTTGGACCTCTTCTCCTTGTCCACCGAGGATATTGGACGTACAGGCCTGGTGAAACATCAGATCCACACCGGTGAGGCCCGGCCTATTTGTCAGGCCACCCGACGGCTCCCTTGGAGCAAGAGGGTGGAAGCTGATGAGCAGGTTGAAAAGATGCTCAACGCAGGCGTGATCGAGCCCTCGGGAAGTCCTTGGATGTCACCTGTTGTGCTGGTCAAAAAGAAAGATGGGACCACGCGGTTCTGCGTGGACTATCGCCAGCTAAACAACGTGACACTCAAGGACTCATATCCCCTGCCAAGGATTGATGACACCCTCGATGCCGTTGCGGGCTCAAATTGGTTCACAACTTTGGACCTCAAGAGTGGGTATTGGCAGGTGGAGATGGATCGGACAGGGAAGGAGAAAACAGCATTTTCCACAGGCAAGGGGCTGTATCAGTTCACTGTGATGCAGTTTGGTTTGTGTAACGCCCCCGCCACCTTTGAGAGATTGATGGAACATGTACTAGGCGGCATGCCATGGCAATCATGCCTGGTATACCTGGATGACGTCCTAGTACATGCCAAAACCTTCCCCCAAGCATTAGCTAATTTGGACCAGGTGTTCGGGTGCCTCAGACAGGCAGGGTTAAAGCTGAACACGAGTAAGTGCACTTTGTTTGCAAGAGAGGTGGCCTATCTAGGTCACGTGATTGGCCGCGAGGGGGTAAAAACGGACCCAGACAAAATTAAAGCGGTAGAGGAGTGGCCCGCACCACGTACCATCAAGGAGGTGCGGGGATTTTTGGGACTCTGCTCCTACTACCGGCGCTTTGTGGCGAAATTTGCGGAGTTGGCCCGTCCCCTCCACCGGCTTACGGAGAAGGGGACGTGATTTAATTGGACAAGGGAGTGCCACGAGGCCTTCCTAAAATTGAAGGGGTGTTTAACATCCGCACCCCTTCTAGCTTACCCCACTAGTAACGGGACATTTACCCTGGACACGGATGCGAGCCAGGAAGGATTGGGCGCAGTTTTGTCTCAGACACAGGAGGGCGTGGAGAGAGTGATTGGTTACTATAGTCGGGCCTTAAGTAGGCCCGAGCGAAATTATTGTGTCACTCGCAAAGGGTTATTGGCTATGCTGGCTGCCATGAACCACTGTACGGCGGAAATTTTCGGTTCAAACTGACCATTCCTCCCTGCAATGGCTCCTTCGGTTCAAGGAACCGGAGGGCCAAATTGCAAGGTGGTTGGAAAAGTTGCAGCAGTACGATTTCAATGTGACCCATAGGGCCGGGACGGCCCATGGTAATGCGGATGCACTCTCTCGGCGTCCTTGTTTGGGGGAAAACTGCAAATTTTGTGCGAGACACGAGGAGAGGGAGCAATTGGGCGATTCTGCCCCGATTCTCGTCGTCCGGGCAACCCGGGTGCGAGGGCCAATTTTGCCACTAACCGCGGACGAGGAATTTGGAGAGTTGGCTTGGAGCACGGCCCAGCAGGAGGATCCTGTTCTGGGGCCGGTGTTCCAATGGGTAAAATTGGGGCAACGACCAAAGGGGGAAGAGGTCACCCCCCTCGGGGCGCAAACAAAGGCGTATTGGGCTCAGTGGCAGACCCTGGAGTTGAAAGGCAACATCTTATATTGCAAGTGGGTGGAGGTTCCCTCTGAAAGAACTTCCTGGCTGGTGATAGTCCCTGACAAATTTAAGAACGTCATATTGCAACAGTTGCATGGTACCCGCTCCGGTGGCCATTTGGGCAGGACAAAGACAATATCTCGGGTCCGCCGGAGGTTCTATTGGGTGAATATGGGGCGCGACATACAGGACTGGTGTCGGAGATGCGACGCCTGTTCTGCCAAAAAGGGACCAGCACGGAGGATGAGGGCCCCCCTTCAATTACATCAGGTGGGGGCCCCCCTTGAGCGAGTGGCTATAGATATTCTAGGACCGCTGCCCCGCACCCGCCAAGGTAATAAGTATATCCTCGTTGTAATGGACTATTTCACCAAGTGGCCGGAGGCCTACGCCCTCCCCAACCAAGAAGCCGGGGCTGTGGCGCAGGCCTTCGTAGAAGGATTTGTATGTCGGCACGGGATTTCACAGGAGCTGCACACCGATCAGGGTCGAAATTTTGAAAGTCAATTGCTAAAAGATGTGTGCAGACTCCTGTCAATTCGGAAAACCAGGACCACGCCCTTGCGGCCACAATCTGACGGGATGGTGGAAAGGTTCAATCGAACATTGATCCAACAACTGGCATTGTTCACCACCACCCGTCAGGATGACTGGGATGAACATCTCCCGTACCTGTTAATGGCCTACCGAACTAGCCAGCACGGGGCCACCGCATGCAGTCCAGCGTTGCTTATGTATGGGCGGGAGTTACGGGCTCCCGCCGACTTGCTATGCGGTCCAGTGCCAGACACCACGGATACACCGCCGAGGGAGGGTTACGCACGTCACCTGGAGGAAGGCATGGAGCGGGTCCATGCCTTCGCCCGCCGCCAGCTCCATCTGGCGGGGGCCAAGATGAAGCGCAGGTACGACGACCGAAGCCAGGGGAGTCAGTACGCTCCGGGGATGAAGATTTGGTTCTTTAATCCCCGGAGGCAGAAGGGTAGGTGCCCAAAACTCACCTCCCCCTGGCAAGGCCCAGGAGTCGTCCTGTCGCAAATCTGTGACGTGGTCATTAAGATCAAAATGGGGCCACGGGCCCCCCCTCGGATCATCCATGCTGACCGGATAAGACCTTATGCCGGCGAGCAGGCGCCCTCATGTATCACCTCAGCTCTAGATGCCGAGGCAGGACCCAGTACCTCTTGCGACGGGGGCTCGTAGCGTCAGAGGACTGGGGGGATGGTAGTGGGAAATGCCCCGATGTGGTGGGATGGCAACTTTGCCATCTCTCACAATGGGGGCAAAGGAGCACTAGGTTATGGGGTTTATGGCAGTGAAAACTAGCCCGGGTGGGTTAGGATATATCGTGTGTAGGGACCTAGAAGATGACCTTAGGTAACGTTAAGGTTAGGTAGTGACAATGATGCCTGTAGTGGGGACGCAGGTAGGTTAGTGTGGATGATAATGACGTGGTATGTGCTTAGTTTAAAGGGAAGACGGGGAGCACTAAGTTAGCAGGGCAACAGGTAGTTTAGATGATGCCGTGTGAGTGTTGGAAGTGTATTCAGAAGAGTATTGTGAAAAGTGTGTAAGGAACAGGTGTGATTGCACAGGTGTGCAACTGGACAGGTGAATGGAGCAGTGTATGAGTGAGTGATGGTGATGAGTGTTGTGCTGACCAAATGGTCCAGGAAGGAAAGAGGGTGCAGGTGGCACCAGGTATGATTGCACAGGTGTGCAACTACAGGTGAATGGAGAATGGTTGTGTGAAATACATGGAATGTGGAATACATGGTATGGAATATATGGAATATTGGAATGGATGGTCGTGGAGTGAGTATGATGGAAATTGTGGAGTGGAATGGATGGTGCGAAGGTGTGAATGGGGGAAGAGTGGACCCCCATCACAAATGCCCGGGGCGGGTAGTGTAAGTGTTAGGTAGAGGGTACAGGTAAATTGTGGTTGGATATTGGCATCTGTGGTGCGGGTGAAAGAATGGTATTTGGATGGGTGCATTAGTGTTGTGGAAATGGCTGGGCGTGTAGCCTGTTAGTGTGTGTAGCTGGTTTGGGCACTCCACCACTGTGAGGATGTCGGCCAGGTGAGGCCGCAGGTGGGCTCTGGGAGCCGGTAGAGTTGTTGTGGATGGGGCCCGAGGATCCGGAGGACGGACCCGGGTAGCCCAGTGCCAGAGGGCACCGAGGGGTGACAGAGCCAGGTGGGGCCTTCCCCAGTAGATAGGTTAGGTTAAGGAGCAGGTAAGCTCGGGTGGCAACTACAGTGGTGGAGGTGTGCAGGTGGGTAGACCTGCTGGGAGAGCTACACGCCCCAGCCCAGAAATTGTGCAAGGGCACCGGGAGTTGAATCGGGGGAGTGAGACCCCAAATTGAGAAGCACCACAGTTTGGTCAATGGGAATTGGTTTTTAGAACCCATAGTGTAAGTTGGCCAATGGATTGGCAGGGAAAGACCCCGGGTAGTGTAAAGGGTGTTAAAGTCATTTAGAGGATAGTTAGGATTGAACTCTCCTCGCACCATCTGCATCCGCTCACCTGGGATGACGTACCTCCACACCATGCCATGTTTTTATTATTTTTATTGTGCAAATGTTTGGAATGTGAGACGCATCATGACGTGGGTGTGACATTGTGCTTTGTGTTCCATCTCCTCCTCCTTATGAGGATTGATGATGAATTGGGTGATGGCAAATTTTGGCTAGAGGGATGTGGTGATGAATTTGGTATAAGGGAAATATGGGGAAGATGTGACAGTAGTGACGAATTTGTAAGGTGTAGATTTTGTACATATGGGGTAAGGGCAAGGGTAGTGTAGGTGACAAGGGGGGGGGGGGGGGGTGACGTACTGTAGGGAGGAGCTTTTCTCACTTCGCTCTCCATACGCACTTCGCCTTGCATTGCCTTATTGATGTGTACCCTTGTGACCTTACCCCTCGCTCATCTGTCTTCCCCTCTTTGTCTCCCACATGAGGACCTGAGCACCACTGGGCGCCGAGGGGAGCGTGCGTGAGTCCGCCATTGTGCACCCGGAACTCCCAGAACCAGCTGTCTGCATCGATGCACCACATTATGGACCACATGTCTGTGGCCGAGCACCACTTATGGACCCCATGGGTTGGGGCATGGCCCCTCTGCTGGAACCGGCCATGAAGGCCCGAAATCTTGCTGGCGGACCTTGATCACAGGGCACCGATGCCCCACAGGTGAACCACACTTGTCGGCCCTGTGGGCCTTAAATAAAATAAATAAAAATGGACACGTTGGGTGCACTTTTATTTTCACAAATAGGCCGCCAGCAAAGAAAAGACAACATCGGGAAGAACAAAAAGTAATAGCCAGCAGAGGGAGCCGAAGAGCAAGAGACCACCTGCAGGGTTAGGGGTTGTTGATTTATTTTTATTGATGAACAGTGATGACTGTGCACCGATTAGTGCTTGAGGGTGTGTTGGTGCATTTTGGGTGCTTTCATGGTGCATTGATGCAGAGCAGACTGTCTCCCCCCCAGAAAGAGCAATCACAGGTCCTGGGTTATGTTTTGTAAATAAAGTAGCGTCAATTGTAAATAATGCTCCCCACCGTCAGTGTATATTTTGAAGACCATTCCGCAATTCGGTTAACTGTGGGCGTGAGTCTGTTAGGCAGGGTGCAACAGAGCAGCAGGACATATTTATTTATGTTTTAAAACTGTCGCACTCAGGGTCAGGTTAAAAGTAGAGGGAACTACACCTACGTGTCACACTAAATTAAAGTTGTAGGCCCGGGACGTGCCTAAGAGGAGGAGGGTGCAGTGTTGGGGATATGAGGATTGTATTTTTTTTATTGTGTGCTTTATTATTATTATTGCTTGATTCTGGCCCCTCCTGCCTCCAGTCTGTTGTATAAAGGTCAAAGGGCGTCCCGGTAGTTAATTCCATAAAGCATACATTGAAGGACACTATAATACCCTTGTTCAGTAGCTTATATCTTTATTATGTGTTTTAGATTAAGGCTTTGTCTTCCATTAAAATGACACTCCATTGCACCAAGTGAAAAAGATAGATTCCCTTCATTCCCATTCCCAAAGCCGCCATTGAACATGTGCTCGGGTTGGGGAAGAAAGGCGTGCCTGCCCGTCGTCATCAAGGGCGGAGCCAGAGGGTCGCGCGACCAACCATGGCCGAGGTGAGCACACCGATGGGCGTGTCCTGAAGGCCGGCGGCTTAATGGCCGGAGGCATTATAAAAGCGCACGCGCAAGAAGTGCGCGAAGCTGCGTAGAGAGGTCCCTGACAAGAGAGGTCCATGACAAAGAGAGGTCCATGACAAAGAGAGGTCCATGACAAAGAGAGGTCCATGACAAAGAGAGGTCCATGACAAAGAGAGGTCCATGACAAGAGTGGCGGTTGCATCCACAGCAGCTTGAGCCACCGAAACTGCATCCACAGCAGCTTGAGCCACCGAAACTGCAGCCACAGCAGCTTGGGGCCTGGACGGCAGTTTGGAGCAGGGCCGCGAAGGAACGGCGGCTGCCCAACGCGCCGATCGTGCTGCAGGACCCGTTGGACCTCCCTCTCCCTCCAGCCACCTCCTGCCATTCCTATCATCATCCCCTGTGTAAGTGTGTTCATAGTCTGTCTTTTGTCTTGTCTCTGGGAATAAGTTAAGCCTGTTAGATAAGCTAGTATTTTCACTGTGTCTCTAAAATCTTCTGTATATTATTTTCTTATCTTTCCTTCTCCTTGGTTATTTTGAGCCTGTAAATAGTAAATAAATTTAGTAGTATTGCCAACCTTTTTTCGTCTTCTTCTTCCTTTTCTTCACATCCGTCGTTTTTGTCTTTTCCATATTGGATATCTGTGGCGTGATCCAGCCAACGTTCGGGAAGGGTTAATCGGGGTAACTGTTAGGTCGCGGTGCCATCCGCTGGGCAAACCAACATCCTTAACCGCGGACCGTAACAATAGTATTTCAATGGACTCGGATTATAGTATTGATTCTGATATGGATTGAGAGATGTAAAGGCGTTTTAGTTTAAGTAAAGTTATATATATAAAACAAGCCAAAAAGGCGTTTTAGTTTAAGTAAAGTTATATATATAAAACACCCCGTTTTCTCACACTATAAATATGGTCTATTGTTATACTTGCGAGAAGGAAGTAAAATATTATGAAGAACATATTCTCACCGCAAAACATACATACAACATTCTTAACAAACTTTCCCCTCTTCCACCTAAAACAAAATATTGTAAGGACTGTAAAAGAGATATCCTCAAGAATGGGTTTAAAGCCCATCTCAAAACAAACAAACAAACACTTGTCAAAATTGTTTACTATTAGGAATGCTGATGGTGCTTTCAAAGGACGTATCAGGATTCGAATCTTTGACTTTGAACCTCCCGGCCCCAACTCAATTGTTGAGGCTGTGGAAATCATCAAACCCTCTGTGAAAGATCTTATTGAAAAGACTCTTATTGAGTTGAAACCAATCAAGTTCTATATGGGTATTAAAATGAAATACTCAAAACTTGATCCATTCACTGGTGATTATGACAATGAAAGAATTTACATGAGAACTAAGAACCGCTTTATATCTTCATACAAAGATTTTAAAACATTGGGAGTCAATGATAAACTTATCCTGCAAGAGCAAAAAGTTGATCATAGTATTACTGGAAGTGGTTGGAATATAAATGAGATACTATTTATTGACATTCATATTCTTAAATTAGACCCTCTAAAAGCTTCTTCTTATATTGATTTACCTAATGGTATCAAAAATGAAAAGCAGTTATCAATATCAAAAATGAAGAAAATAAAAGTTTTCTATGGTCGTGCTTGGCCCACCTTTATCCTACTAAGGTAAATTCTGAAAGAGTATCAAAATATATAAAATATGAGAATACATTGAACACGAAAGATCTAAAGTTTCCCATGGCTTTAAATGATATTCCTAAATTTGAAAAGTTGAATAATTTATCAGTTAATGTTTATGGCCTAATAGAAACAAACAACATTCAGGTTTTAAAGCTTTCTGGGAGTTGCAAACAAACTCATATTAATCTTTATATTTTAATTCAGAGGAAAATTCACATTATGCATACATCAAAGATATTGCGAAGTTAATAAAAGCACAAGTATGTTCCAGGACAAATAAAATATTTGTTTGTACGCGCTGTCTTAACTTTTTCCATTCACAAGAAAGATTAGATAATCACTCAGGGTATTGTGGAGAACATAAATCAACATTAATCAATATGCCGAAAGAAGGCTCAAAGATCACATTCAAAGATCAAAATAAAACGATGAAACATCTATTTGTTATATACGCTGATTTTGAAAGTATTTTAGAAAAAAATGATACTGTTTCTCCAAACCCAAAAGAACCATACACAAATAAATATCAAAAACATACTCCTTGTGGTTTTTCTTATTATATCAAATCATCCGTTGGTCATGAATATAACAAGTTGGAGATGTATAGAGGCTCAAATACCCCAGAGGAGTTTGTTTACCGATTAGAAAAAGACTGTGTTCGATAAAGCAAGATAATGGGAGAAACCAATAAACCAATGTCCTTGACGAGTGAAGAGAATAGGAAATTTAGGGAAAACAATGACTGCCATATTTGTGAGGAGGAAATTGGTCCCGGTCTAAAGGTTAGAGATCATTGCCATCTCACTGGTTCCTATAGAGGTCCGGCTCATCAAAGTTGTAATATTAATTATAAACTTCCCTCTTTTATTCCTGTCTTTCTTCATAACAATGCTAATTATGATACTCATCTTTTTATCAAGGAACTCACAAAGACTTCTGGAAGTATCTCAGCAATTCCAAACACAGACCAAAAATACATTTCATTCTCAAAAACAATCTTTACAAAAACAGGATTTGACATAAATAAATAAAAAAATACTTATGATATAACTAATATTAGATTTTTAGACATTTAAATTCATGGCAAGTCCATTGAAAAAATTGGATGAAAATCTTAGAGGTTCCTTGTCTTTCCGAATATTTTCCTGACAATGATTTACTTACAAAAAAGGGAATTTATCCCTATGACTATATGGATTCATTTGAGAGATTTAATGAAACACAACTTCCTTCAAAAGAAAATTTCTACAACAAATTAAACATTAAACATTCAAAAGAAAAAAATTATACACATGCACAAAACGTTTGGGAAAAGTATTACATCAAGAATCTTGGTGAGTATCACGATTTGTATCTCAAAACTGATGTGCTTTTGTTAGCTGATGTGTTTGAGGCTTTCAGAACAATCTGTCATTCAAAATATAGATTGGATCCTGCTAACTATTACACTGCTCCTGGATTGGCTTGGAGTGCGATGTTAAAAATGACAAAACAAGCTTTGGATTTGATAACCGATGTCGATATGCTCCTGATGATTGAAAAGTAAAAAAGAGGTGGAATTTCACAAGTATGCTCGAGCAGATATGCAAAAGCTAATAATACATATCTTCCGAATTATGACCCAACGAAAAAGAGTTCTTACTTGATGCACAATGACGCGAATAGCTTGTATGGTTGGGCAATGAGCCAGTCTCTTCCTTATGGTGGTTTAGAGTGGGTAGATGAAAAGGACTATAATGATGTTTTGATGAATCTATGTATCTCTACACAAGCTGAATTAGATGAAGAAAATGTTGGTTATTATTTTGAAGTTGATTTGAAATAGCCTGAAGAACTTCATAATAAACATAAAGATCTCCCATTTGCTTGTCATAAGGAAAGTCCAAAGAAGGAGTGGTTTAGTCATTATCAACAATCATTTAATATAAAAGGTTCCTCAACAGAGAAACTTCTTACTACACTTTATGATAAGAAAAATTATGTTCTTCACCAAAGAAACCTAAGACAATGTTTATCAGAAGGTCTTAGAGTAGAGAAGATACATAGGATTCTCAAGTTCAATCAGAGTCATTGGTTAAAAAAGTATATTGATTTTAACACAAAATGTAGGAATAATTCAAAGAATGAATTTGAAAAGAATTCTTTTAAACTTATGATCTGTTCAGTATTTGGCAAGACGATGGAGAATGTTAGAAAGAGACAAAATATCAGACTATCAACATCATGGACACAAGCATCAAAATTAATCAACAGACCAAGCTTCTCGAGAGAAGAAGTTTTTACAGAAAACTTTAGTGCGATACATATGATGAGAGAAAGCGTTGAGATGGACAAACCTATTTACATTGGTACCTCAATACTTGATTTGTCAAAGACATTGATGTATGATTACCTTTACAATAACTTAAAAAAGAAATATAAAAATGATGTTAGTCTTCTTTACATGGATACTGATAGTTTCCTTTTGAAGATTAACACTGATGATATTTATTCTGATATGAAAGAAGACATTGATACTTATGACACTAGTAATTACAATAAAAAAAGCTTTTTCTACTCAGATAAAAATAAGAAGGTTGGAAAGTTTAAAGATGAATTGAAAGTAAATGTCATGAGTGAATTTGTGGGATTGAGGTCCAAGGCATATGCATATAAATACATTGTGTATAATGTTAAAAAGATTGATAAGGAGTTAAAATGTGAAGAAAAGACAGGTAAGAAATTGAAGGGTATCAAAAAGAGAGTAATAAAACAAACTACAAATTTTAAAAATTATTATGATTGTTTAACAAAAAAGAAAGAAGAGTTTAGAAAGATAAATGGGAATAAGAAGTTATAAACATCAATTATATTCAGAAGAGATTAATAAGGAAGCATTGGGGGCTTTTGATGATGAGAGGTTTATTTTATAAAATGGAATTGATAGTCTCCCTTATGGCCATAAGCAATTAAATATATGACTATAGGGGCTTTTACTATTACATTAATGATAGAAGGATCATAGGTCTATAAGGACAGAAGGATCATAGGTCTATAAGGCCAGAAGGATCGCAGGTTCATAAGGTCAGAAGGATCGCAGGTTCATAAGGGGAGAAGGTCTAATGAACAACATTAAGGATAGGTTCGAAAATTAACTATTCTTCCTATTTACTATTCTTCCTATTAACTATTCTCTAAAAGGGTTGGGTTCGTAAAGAACAGGGTGAGAGAAAAAGGGTGTTTTTGAAAATGGGGTAAATGGCCAAAAGGCTCATAAAAGACCCGACGTGAGGGGAAAAAAGAAAAAAGAGAAAAAAAATTCACATGTAAGTCAATGGGGAAATGAGGGTGGAGAAATAGGGGTTTTTTGGGTAAATGAAAAACATGAGGGTGAAAGGAAAATTAACATGTAAGTCAATGGGGAAAATGAGAGGTGAGCTAGGAAGCACATAAATACCCTACTCTCATATTAATCTTCTATATTTTAATTCAGAGGAAAATTCACATTATACATCCATCAAAGATATTACAAAATTAATAAAACCACAAGTATGTAAAAGAACAAATAAAATATATATTTGTATGCGTTGTCTTAACTTCTTCCATACACAAGAAAGATTAGATAAACATTCAAATTATTGTGGTGAACATAAATCAACGGTAATCAATATGCCTAAAGAAGGCTCAAAGATCTCATTCAAAGATGAAAAGAAAACAATAAAACATCCATTTGTTATATATGCTGATTTTGAAAATATTCTTGAAAAAATTGATACTGCTTCTCCAGATCCAAAAGAATCATACACAAATAAATATCAAAAACATACTCCTTGTGGTTTTTGTTATAATATCAAATCATCCATTGGTGATGAATATAACAAGTTAGAGGTGTATAGAGGCTCAAATACCCCAGAGGAGTTTGTGAAACGACTTGAAAAAGACTGCGTTCGATTAACCAAGATAATGAGAGAAACCAATAAACCAATGTCCTTGATGAGTGAAGAGAAAAGGGAATTTAGAAAAAACAATGTCTGTCATATTTGTGAGGAGAAAATTGGTGAAGGCCTAAAGGTTAGAGATCATTGTCATCTCACTGGTAAATATAGAGGTCCGGCTCATCAAAGTTGTAATATTAATGATAAACTCCCCTCTTTCATTCCTGTCTTTCTTCATAACAATGCTAATTATGACACTCATCTATTTATCAAGGAACTCTCAAAGGCTTCTGGAAGTATCTCAGCAATTCCAAACACAGATCAGAAATGCATTTAATTCACAAAAACAATTCATACATCTCCTATAACTCAGATCAGATTTCTTGATACATTTAAATTCATGACAAGTCCATTGGCTAACTTGGTTCAAAATCTAAAAGAGTTTCCATGTCTTTCAGAGTATTTTTCAGACAAAGATTTACGAACACAAAAGGGAATTTATCCCTATGACTATATGGGCTCATTTGAGAGATTCAATGAAACACAACTTCCTTCAAAAGAAAATTTCCATAATAAATTAAATAATAGACATATATCTGATAAAAATTATGTACACGCACAAAATGTTTGGGAAAAATATAACATCAAGAATCTTGGTGAGTATCACGATTTGTATCTCAAAACTGATGTGCTTTTGTTGGCTGATGTGTTTGAGGCTTTCAGAACAATCTGCCATTCTGGATATGGATTGGATCCTGCTCATTATTACACTGCTCCTGGATTGGCTTGGAGTGCAATGTTGAAAATGACAAAACAAGCTTTGGATTTGATAACCGATGTTGATATGCTTTTGATGATTGAAAAGGCAAAAAGAGGTGGAATTTCACAAGTATGCTCGAGCAGATACGCAAAAGCAAATAACAAATATCTTCCGAATTATGATTCAATGAAAGAGAGTTCTTACTTGATGTACTATGACGCGAACAACCTGTATGGCTGGGCAATGTCTCAGGCTCTTCCTTATTGAAAACTTAGATGGGTAAAGGAAAAATACTACAAAAAGGTTTTACAAGATGTATGTATCTCTACACAAAAAGAATTGGATGATTCAAAGGTCGGTTATTATTTTGAGGTCAATTTTAAATATCCCGAAGAACTCCATAACCTACACAAAGATCTCCCGTTTGCTTGTGAAAAGGAAATTCCAAAGAAGGAGTGGTTAAGTGATTATCAACAATCATTTAATGTAAAGGGTAAAGCATCAGAGAAGCTTCTAACAACACTATACAACAAGAAAAATTATGTGCTCCATCAAAGAAATTTGAGACAATGTCTTTCAAAGGGTCTCCGTGTTGAAAAGATACAGAGGATTCTCAAGTTTAATCAGTCATTGGTTGAAAGAGTACATTGATTTTAACACACAATGCAGGATTGAATCAAAGAATGATTTTGAGAAAGACTTTTATAAGTTGATGAATAACGCTGTATTTGGAAAAACGATGGAGATTGTTAGAAAGAGACAAAACATTCATGTATCAACATCATGGAAACAAGCATCAAAATTAATCAACAGACCAAGCTTCTCGAGAGTGGAAGTTTTTACGGAAAACTTTCGTGCGATACATTTGATGAGAGAAAGCGTTGAGATGGACAAACCTATTTACATTGGGACCTCAATACTTGATTTATCAAAGTCCTTGATGTATGATTACTTTTACAATAACTTGAGGAAGAAATATCAAAATGATGTTAATCTACTTTATATGGATACACATCGTTTTATTTTGAAAATTAATACTGATGATGTTTATTCAGACATGAAAAAGGACATTAATATCTATGATACTAGTAATTACAGTCCAGAGAGTGAGTTGTTCTCTTCTAAAAATAAAAAGGTGATTGGAAAGTTCAAGGATGAATTAGGAGGATATGTTATGAGTGAATTTGTGGGATGGAGGTCAAAGGCCTATGCTTATAAATACATTGTGAATAACGTTGAAAAGACTGATAAGAAGTTAAAAGGTGCAAAGAAAAATGTTATTAAAGAAACAATAAACTTTAAGGATTATTATAACTGTTTAACAACAAGGAAAGAAGAGTTTAGAAAGATTAATGCAATAAGAAGTTATAAACATCTTGTGGGATGTGGTCATCCCACAAGATGTTTATAACACACACACAAGATGTTTATAACACACACACACACAAACACAGTTTGTGTGTGTGTGTGTGTGTGTGTGTGTGTGTGTGTGTGTGTGTGTGTGTGTGTGTGTGTGTGTGTGTGTAATGTTACTGATAGACTCCTAAACGGAGAGGCTCACGTACTTGATATTTGGCACAGACATGGCCATTGAACCTGGTAAGAACATGGCCGAGCGAAAAATTTATTTCATAATATTTTTAAACCATATTTTTACCTCAGCGCATTTCAGCGAGGCATATTATGCACGGAATCTGACCGGTCGCAGAGCAGCACGCTGATTCGCTCAGAGCGATCACGTGATGTTCCCTGCCGCCATTAACTCAGTTACGCGTTCGCACGTATTTCAGAGCGAAAAGCAATTGCCTTTTTTCACATTTAAGCGACGAACATTGCCATTCACACCACATAGGTTTTTTTCCCTTTCATCTTTAGATTCATATTTTTTGCCATAACATAGCGCATTATGGCTCTCTCGAACTCGAGCTAGCCAATCACCTGGGAGCATGAGGCCACGTTGGCCACGCCCACGACAGGACGCAGAGTTGCAATCGATCGCTCAGAGCGATCACGTGATGTTCCTTCCCGCGCGACTATATATATATATCACTCAGATCCCTCACAATCGACCACCACCACCTCCTCCTGCAATACTAAATATCACTCAGATCCCTCACAATCGACCACCACCCCCTCCTACAATACTAAATATCACCCAGATCCCTTGGAATCGACCACCACCTCCTCCTACAATACTATATATCACTCAGATCCCTTGGAATCGACCACCACCTCCTTCTACAATACTATATATCAGCCAGATCCCTTGGAATCGACCACCACCACCCCCTCCTACAATACTATATATCACTCAGATCCCTCACAATCGACCACCACCCCCTCCTACAATACTAAATATCACCCAGATCCCTTGGAATCGACCACCACCTCCTCCTACAATACTAAATATCACCCAGATCCCTTGGAATCGACCACCACCCCCTCCTACAATACTAAATATCACCCAGATCCCTTGGAATCGACCACCACCTCCTCCTGCAATACTAAATATCACCCAGATCCCTTGGAATCGACCACCACCTCCTCCTACAATACTATATATCACTCAGATCCCTTGGAATCGACCACCACCTCCTCCTGCAATACTAAATATCACCCAGATCCCTTGGAATCGACCACCACCCCCTCCTACAATACTATATATCACTCAGATCCCTTGGAATCGACCACCACCTCCTCCTGCAATACTAAATATCACTCAGATCCCTCACAATCGACCACCACCCCCTCCTACAATACTAAATATCACCCAGATCCCTTGGAATCGACCACCACCTCCTCCTACAATAATATATATCACTCAGATCCCTTGGAATCGACCACCACCCCCTCCTACAATACTATATATCACTCAGATCCCTTGGAATCGACCACCACCTCCTCCTACAATACTATATATCACTCAGATCCCTTGGAATCGACCACCACCTCCTCCTACAATACTATATATCACTCAGATCCCTCGGAATCGACCACCACCTCCTCCTACAATACTATATATCACTCAGATCCCTTGGACTCAACCATCACCTCCTCCTACAATACTATATATCACTCAGATCCCTTGGAATCGACCACCACCTCCTCCTACAATACTATATATCACTCAGATCCCTTGGAATCTACCACCACCTCCTCCTACAATACCATATATATCACTCAGATCCCTTGGAATCGACCACCACCTCCTCCTACAACACTAAACATCACTCAGATCCCTCACAATCGACCACCACCCCCTCCTGCAATCTATATATACTAGGGCATGCCCGTACGTGGGTGCAATGCCCGTACGTGGGTACGTGGGTACGTGGGTGCGAGTACGGTGACAATCCCCCCCTCTATTTACATGAAATGGTTTGGTTCATGAAATGGTTTGGTCCATTCGCAAAGGCAAAGCGAACGGCTTGCGAGTACGGTGACAATCCCCCCCCTCTATTTACATGAAATGGTTTGGTCCATTCGCAACGACCACAGAACCCCCCCCCCCCCCCCTCTATTTACATGAAATGGTTTGGTCCATTCGCATAGCCAAAGCGAACGGCGAACGGCTAAATCGCCATAGCTCGGTAACCACTTGTCCGATTAATTTCAAACCTTGAAAAGGCACATCCTCGGGTCCCCAGCAATATACCTGGCAAGTTTCAAGTATATCGGACCGGTAGTTGTCGAGAAACAGCGGTCGCATACACACACACACACACACACACACACACACACACAGATTAGTGGAATTATAGATAGATAAAACACAGTTTGTGTGTGTGTGTGTGTGTGTGTGTTATGTTACCGATAGACTCCGGAACGGAGAGGCTCACGTGCTTGATATTTGGCATAGACATGGCCATTGAGCCTGGGACGAACATGGCTGAGACCATATTTGACGAGATCCATATTTTTTATTCATATTTACCTCAGCGCATTTCAGCGAAGTACCCGCTAATCTCAGCCAGTGCCAGAACAGCTCGCTGATTCACTCAGAGCGATCACGTGATGTTCCATCCCGTCACACGTCACACGTTTGCACGTAATTCAGGACGAAAAGCAAGTGCGTTTTTTCACCTTCATGTGATCGTGTTTTGTGTCGATTTTGTGCGATATGAATTAAATTTTAATTCATATTTCGTGTTTACGAATTCGAATACGAAGGATTTCCCCTTTCCCCTTTCGATTTCGAATACGAATCGAATACGAGCTTGAGTCGAGAGGGCGAATGTACGGGCTGGGAAAGTACGGGTCTCCCTTCCCCCGCCCGGCAACGCCGGTACTGGAGGGCGTGGGTCACAGGATCGGTGAGTCTCCCAAAGCCGCTTCGTGCTCTTGCGAAGATGCAGGACGATGTCGCGATTGTTGTGCTGCTCTCCGACCATGAGAACTGCAACGTCATTGTTGACTGGCCCTCCCCTTCCCCCTCCCCCTCCCCCTCCCCCTCTCTCCCCCTCCCCCTCCCATCCCTCACCCTCCCCTCCCCCCTCCCGCCTCCCCTCCCCCCTCGCATCCCTCCCACCCCCCTCCCCATCCCCCCTCTTCTCCCCTCTCCCCCTCCCCCTCTTCTCCACCTCTCCCCCTCCCCCTCCCCATCTTCTCCCCTCCCCCCCCTCTTCTCCCCTCCCCCCCGTTCCCCTCACCTCCCCTCCCCCACCCGGCAATGCCGGGTACTTCTGCTAGTCAATTATATTCAGAAGAGGTGAATAAGAAAGCATTGGGGGCTTTTGATGATAAGAGGTTTATTTTAGAAAATGGATTTGATAGTCTCCCTTATGGTTATATAAGTATATAAGTGATGAGATATATATAAGTGAAAAGATAATGGGGTCAGGGATTTTAAGGGGCTACCGCCACCTTTTTATAAATATATAAATGATAGAATCAAGCATTAACCAGACGAAAGAGTGGAGGTGTAATCAACCTTGGTATATAAATGGTAAACATAACGAATGTGAAAAATATCAAATAGGTATAATTGAAAAGGCAACTGGTAAAAAAAAGTTCACAAAACAAGTAAGATAATTAATTTAAATACTGGTGAGTTGGGTAAAAAAGATGGAAATATTTTTGAGTGGACGGAAAACTTTGATGGTTGTCAGGAAAATATATACTTTAATTTAAAAATGGTGTGTGGCACTGGAGGTGCTCAAACAAGAACATTGAGGGAGGTTTACCATTTTATCTTCGCTCAGTTAAAATATCTTGATAAAGAACCAAACTCAAACATATACTTTTAAAATATATTAGATGGTGATGGTAGTGGTAAGAGAATTAAATTATTTCCTACGCATAAACAAATATTTGTAGGATCATTGTTTGAGTGGTCTACTCGGGATCATTGATATTAAGAGAGTGAGAGGGAGCAAATATTCGTAGGATCATTGTTTGAGTGGTCTAATGAACAACATTGAGGATAAGAGTATGTCAAAAGGCTAAAAGGTTCGTAAAGACCAGGGTGGGAGAAATAGAGGTGTTTAGGGGAAATGAGGGGGAGATAAAAAATTAACATGTAAGTCCATGGGGTGAGAGGAAAATTAACATGTAAGTGAATGGGAAAATGAGGGTGAGAGAAATAGAGGTGTTTAGGGAAAATGAGGGAGAGAGGAAAATTAACATGTAAGTCAATGGAGAAATGAGGTGTGGTCCAGGAACAACATTTATCTCCTACTAACTGAGGGTATAATATGCCTGATTTAGGGTATAATTGGTTTTTTTCAATAAACTTAGAAGAGCTACATGATTTTAATCAGTCTCGTAAAGAACAAATACATGATTTTAAGATTTAAAAAAAATATGATAGTATCGCGATGGTCAGCATGACAAAGAAGGAAGGTAATGAGATAAGGATAGAAAGCCGAGGATTACAAACCGATTTGGTAGTGGGAAGATGGGGTGGTATTACCTGTCATAATATTAATCTCACATATATTTCTGATACATAAATGGCAGGAAGAAGACTACAAGAGAATTATAATTTTTGTATTCATGGATACCTACAAGAAAAGGGCGCTTGGTATTACATACCTTATGATGTGGAGCATGTACATGGGAATTTTGTCATTAAAAACTGGCCTTATACTGATATTGTTAAACCCACAAATAGAGACTTGTTTAAAATATTAAATAAAAATGAACTTCTCAAATTTATGAAATATAAAACTCTTTTAGAAATCATCAACAAATCTTATTGGTATCCTATTATGAGAAAAATAATTATAGATACAAGAATATCTCAAAATCCAGATGAGTATATTGTTACGGTCCGCGGATTAGATGTTATTTACCGAGCGGAGGCACCACGGCCGAACAGTTTTTCCCGACTCACCCGATTCACCCAGACATTGGCCGTATCGCGCCACAGCTATTCAATGTGGGAAAACTCTAAAGCGACTGAATGCAAAGAGGAAGAAGAAGACGTACAGAAGAGTAACGGGGTTTATTATTTACACACACACAAGCAAAAAAAGAGCAGTCACGGTTATTTACAGGGGACATGAAAAAGCAGGTGACACAGTGCAAATTACTAGCTTATACAGACTTAATTGACTACCCAGGACAGAATGAACAGAACAAACTCACGTACATGAATGGGGAACTTGCAGGCAGGAATGGCTGGAAAGGAGAGGAAGGTCCGGAGCTGGCAGCCCGATCGGCGCGTTCGGCAGCCGCCGTCCCTTCGCGGCCCTGCTCAAAACCGCCGTCCAGGCCCCAAACGGCTGTCGAGTGTTGCTGCTGGGGACGCTGCCGCTGGCGAGCAAGGTGACGAATAGCAGGCTTTTCCGCTTCCCTGGATGATCTCTGCTTTTGGACCTCACAACTCAGCTCTTGTCATAGCTCATCTCTCATCTCAGCTCATCTCCTTTGCACCTCACCACACAGCTCAGCTCAGCCTTGGACCTTTTTGCAACTCTCTCATCTCAGCTCATCTGCTTGGGGAACGTCCCGCGGCGGGTTATATAGGCCCCGCCCCTCAACCTTCGCGAACCTCCTTGATGTTTCTCTCCACACCCTCTCCAAGTCCAACCCCTTGTTCGTGGTTGGTTGAGTGGGGCTGACTCACTCCTCCCCTCTATGACGAGGTGGGGACACGCCTTTCTTCCCCAACCCTGCCTCGTGGTCAATGGCGGCAATTGTTGGTTGGCAATGCGAATGGCAATCGACGAAAGGGGAAATGGAGGTTTTTGGGAATGGGAATGAAAGGAATCTATCTCTTTCACTTGGTGCAATGGAGTGTCATGTTAATGGAAGACAAGGCCTTACCCTAAAACACATAATAAAGATAGAAGCTACTGAACAAGGGTTTTATCGTGTCCTTCAATGTGGTGTTTCATGGAATTAACTACCGAGACGCCCTTTTTACCTTTACACAACTCTGGAGGCAGGAGGGGCCATAATCAACGATGTTACACAGCAATTTCCAATACAATCCACACAATCAAAAACATACAATCCTCATATCCGCAACAATATGTATAATATTCTTTGGGGCTCAAACTCAAGGGTAGCAAGGGATGAGGAAGGAGTTGAAGAAGAGAAGGAGGAAAGGGAGAAAAAGGAGAAGGAGGAGAGGGAGAAAAATGAGAAGGAGGAGAGGGAGAAAAAGGAGAAAGAGGAGAGGAGGAGAGGGAGAAGGAGGAGAGGGAGGAAAGAGAGAAGGAGGAAAATATGAAAAGATGGAAATCAGTGAGATTAATGAAAGATTGAAGGTATTACGGCAAATAAATCAATCTCAACGCACCGAAGAGGAAAATAAAGAATTAATCGCTCTTAGGAAGATATTGTATTCAAGAATAAGGACGTCAATGTCTTCACTTCCAGGGAGAATATATACATGAAGAAGAGAAAGGTCATATAGTTGATGATGTTGGTGTTATTGACTTTAGTTAGTTTTTATTTGTAAATAAATGGAGGAGAGAGTGAAGGCATTCCTAAGGATTCTTTATGTTTTAAAAATCAAGATTGAAATGTATATGTTGAAAACCAAAACAGTTTTGGCACTATGTAGGACTTTTTCTCATGAATAAATATGAGTTATTGTCTCAAATGTAAAAAGAAAACTAAATCTAAAAAGATCTCTTATGTTACAGCTAAAAATAATAGTTTATCAAAAAGGAATATGTCAAGTGTGTGGCTCTAAAAAGTGCCAATTCATCTCTCCTAAAAGTGAAGGAGACATACAAAAGTGTCTGTCAGGAAGTAAATTTACAACAACTGGAATTCCTGGGGAACTACATCTACCTGGATATTCTTTCTGTGGTCCTGGAACAAACCTGGATAAAAGATTAGATGAGGCTGACAATCCTAAACCTTGGTCTAAACCTATAAATAGGGTTGATGAAGTGTGTATGAAGCATGATATTGCTTATGGGAATACCACTACATTGGATGAAAAACATGAAGCAGACAGAGA